>NW_009596706.1:21797-30257 GCF_000690535.1 Cariama cristata
TTTCTCTTAATTTGTCATTTCAGGCACTTCCTATTACAGTATCACATAAGGCTCAGTGTCATTTGTGGGCCCCCTCCCCAAAAAAATAAGAACTCTGGAGTCGTGGTAGGAAAACCCAAGTACATGTTTATGTATGAGGTGCAGAAAATCTCAGTACTGTATTTGACATTATTTATTTTTGAACTGCTTTGTTTTCTTTTTTTCCCACCACTTTACAAATTTGGGGTTTGCCTGCCACGTTTATCCCAGAAGACATGACCTGAGTTGCCGGAGGGCTCGCAGCAGCCTGGGCTGCCCTGGGGATGGCACTTGGGTTTTTCCTCCCTCCTTAACCTTTGCTGCAGGGTGGTAAGGAAGGCAACATGGGGAAATTAGAGGAATTTGTTAGGGTGTCTCAGTTATTCATTGTGTCTCTCCAGATGCTTATGTTACCCTTCTTGCATGTGGGTTTGAATGAGCCCCTGGGCTGGAGCCTGTGGTATTTTCTCAGGCAAAGATCCCCTGAATTCAGCTTATCAGCTACACATGAACTTGGGCAGAGTGAATGCCCTGCTTAGAGTTTGAAAGCATTTCAGCTTCCAACAGAAGCGGTGTTTTTTCGGTCTGAAATATTTTATACTGCATATTTCATACCAAATATCAGTAGAGGTTGACATGTGTTGCAATGATCGCAGAGGGACCTGCTGGTGTGAAGGAAAGACGTGGAATATTTGCAAATTCTTGAGGATTGGCAGAGTTTTAAATGTGCTGTGACAATATGAGAACAGAGCCCAGAGTCAGAGAGAGATTAAATATTCTCAGCTTTCACCTTCTCTCAAAAAAGGTTGATTCGGTGGGAGCAGAGCTTTGTCCCTCCTGCCCCTTGCCCTGGTAGACGTGCAGGCTGGAGGGTCTGGGGTCTCCCTGGGGCTCGCGGTGTGATGGACAGACCTTGACTGCGCCCGGCAGGAACCCCTGACAGCACGCGTGTGAGGACTGTGACGGGTGGCAGTAGGGATGGATTCACGGACTCTGGCACGGGTAAAACCAAAGACCTCTATTGTTTACAAGTTTGTGCTTATATAGATTCACTAGCTGTCCACGCGCTCTAGTTTGTTCATGGATTGGTTAACCCCTGCAGTCCACTAAGCTTTTAACTAGTACTGTTAATCAAGACACGCGTCTTCTAGTTTCAGTCTCACATCTGTGCTTCAAAACATTTTTATCTTCAGCTCCCTTTCTGTGTTTGCTTCATTACTTGCTTTCTCATTCTATTTCCTTCAAGGCTATGTTGAATTCTTCAAGGTCGCTCGCAACACTCCCTGTGAATCCCACAGGTGGCTCTTTATCTTGCCTTGACTTCTTTTAAGAGCCAGCCCTGGGATGAGACGGGCAAGCGCTGTGTCCCCTGCCGGGCAAGCCTGCTGTCCCCTGAGGGAGGTGACGTTTCCCCCGTTGCTGCTCTCCATGGCACAGCCCCTTGTTGTCCTCCTGTGGGGTGGCACTGAGCCACCCTCGCTTTGGGCTCAGATCCCAAGGAAACACGTACGCTTCCCCTTGCTGTCAGTGGAGCCTGGGGAGCAGATCCCACTTGTGCAGCACCAGCTTTTCCTCCGTTACTGGCAGCCGTTGCCAGGACATCTGGTGCTTCAGCTCTGGGTGCCACCAACCCCCGGCTCTTCTGTTGGAGCAGGGCTTGCAGAGTTAAATATCAATAAAGCCCCAGATGAAAGCATTCATCTCTCCAAACGCAGAGTCTGCAGATGAGGAGGAGATGGGGAGTGTTTACCCAGGATCCATGACTCCTAGCCCAGCCAGGGCCTGGGGACGTTGCTGGGTGTCCAAAGCCTCACTTCTAGAGAGCGGCTTGGCGTGGGTGTGTGGGAAGTGGCGATGCTGTTTGTAGGAGAGGGTGAGAGGCGACCTGAGCGTAATCCATCCTATTGCATGGAAATTCTGGCCTGTTACCTGTGCGTTCCCCTCCTGGGGACAGTGTACAGCCCTGAGTGCTGGACCCCCATGGGAAACTCCCGTCCGTGCCAAATGTGAGCTGCTCTGGCAGGGGAGGGGCAGGCAGCAGCTTCCACGCTGTGCAATTAGTACCGCGCTGATGAGGAATGGAGCCGGTCTTCAATTTCCAGGCTGCGGTACAAAAATTGTACAGCAACGGCTCAGGAAGGCTCCAGCACCCGTAATGATGAGCGTGATGTCTTCCTCTTCTCCTTCTAAATCTGCTTAGAGTGCCACATGTAAATCCTCCATGCCATATTAGTGTGTGACGATGTTCATTAGCAAATGGCTCCAGGGTTGTCTAAATGAGAAAAGCAATTAGGCAGATTTGTGGAAGACAAAACATGTATTGATTAATGTAATGATGACACATGCAGAATAACTTCGGACTCAAAGAGGAAATAAAAATCAAAAGGGAAAAAAAAAAGCAGGTGTCTTCCAATTAAGGCATAAATCAACAGTTACGAGCTTTTCTCTGACTACCTTCTGAAACTCTTGGCATTAATCATTGTTGCTCCAAAGGAAGGAAGCAACCGATATTTTCACATAATTAAAGGAAATTATATATCCCATACCTTTTAATGTGATTAACAACTATAGGAGGAAACTATTTAAGAGCAGCAGTTAAGAGGAATATTAGAGTACCATTTAGACTGAGTTAAATAACTAAGGTTATATTTGCCCAGCTGTGAATTTGGGAGGTCTGCCTTGTGGGTAAGATAAAACTGTTCGCTTAGATAATGAAGCAAGTAGTACCTAGAAAAGATTATAATTGTGTCTGTGAAACAGGTCCACAGTGGTATTTATTTATCTGGCTCTCCATGTGATGAATAGTGAATTTGCACAGAATCTCAGTACGTCAGAAAGATGCCAGTATATAAACCAGGCATATTATTCTGCAATAAAAAATAGATATGCTCCTAAATGCATTATGCAAAAAAGAAAAAATAATGTAAGACTGAGCTTTTTACTCGGTCACAGCTCAGTGGTCTGCAATGATTTTTGAAAGCAGGTGGAATTGAAAAGATTAAAACCGGCATGGGAATGGTTTTTCACAGGGCTGCTTTGTGGAGGGGCTGCTGCCCCGGGAGGTGCACGCCGGGGGTATCCAGGTACATCCAGGTACAAAGGTCTGGGGGGAAAAAGGGCTGGTGGTGGGAGGGTGGATGAATGGACGGACGTCTCAACGTCCAGGAGCAGGTACCTGCCCACGGAGTCTGGGCACTGTGGCAGGTGAGCAACAGCCACACTCGCCAGCAAGGACGGGTGCTCTGTGCCGGTCCTCCCTCCCAGCGGTTCCACCGCACCGGCGGTGCAGCGGGCTGCTCTAGGGGGGCTCGCACCGCGGCTGGGAGCATCGTGTCGTGGTCCTGATTCCCGCAGCCCCGTGCCGCCAAGAGGTCATCGAGCCACCTGTCAGAGATCCTATCTCCTATCTCCTCCGCTCCTTGCCTTCTGCCCTGGGATCCTGGCAGCGTGGCACCGCTGGGCAGGGAGCAGACGGCATGGGGTGAAGCTCCAGCCTGCCTGGCAATGGGACGGCAGCTGCCTGCACCTGCCTTGCTCCCACCGAGGTTGCCTTGGGTCCAGTGCTCCGCGGGTGCTCGTGCTCTTCTCTTCGCATGGTCTGTGCCTCCGGGGGGGGAGCAGCCATGCCCTGGCACCGCTGGGCTCCACAGGCTGTTGCCTCGGCTAGTGAGGGATGCTCGCCCGGGTCCTACTCCCGTGTCTGATGTAGCCCTGCAGAGCCTGTGGGTTTGTCTGGGCCCTGCTGCAGGAAAGTTGAGCCAGAGGAGCTGGGAGCAGAGGCAAACAGTATTGCCAATGCTTGCCCAGCCTGCTGCCAGCAGCTTTCCTCTGTGCTGGGAGCAGCGACTGCTGCTCTCTCCGTCTGACCCCGTGCTAAATCTGATCACTCTTCTTATCCTTAGCAGGCAGGAAAGAAAGCGTTTCACTAGATGAAAGTGCACTTCTTGAGGCTACGTTTGTATTTTCTTCTTAACTATCTGCTTGAAATGACACATTACTTAGAGGAAAAAGAGCACTAATATGCAAAAGAATTTCTGTTAATGTAAAGTACAAGACAGCACATATAAAGAGATATGCTTTCATTACGCAGCGGGTATATTAAATGAAACAGTTATGTCCTGGCACCGGCTCAGTTTTCTGGAGGGATAATTTGTAGTATGAATGTGGGGACCTGTTAAATTAACTAAGACCCAGTAGATGAAGTATAAATTAAGAACTCTTCTATGCCCTCCTGTTTTCTGTCTCCGGAAGGTCCGATGATCTTAAACAGGGAAGGGCTCCTTTAGAGCTCGTTATGCTTCAAAGTTAGGCAAGAGGACAAAAGTGCTGGGTAAGTACCTGTTGGAGGATAATTGCATTATCAGCGGTGTTATCAAAATCTTGGGTAATGAGCTATTCCCCAAGTGACCGGTATGGATCATGTTAAATCTTGGTCTTTAGTGCCCTGAGGTCAATGAGGAGGTTTCTGTCAACCTGCGGCAGCACTGGGGTAAAGCCATTAACCTCAGCTCTGGAAGGTGTGCAAGAACCTCGTCACTGTATTAGAAACACGGGTGTGGGGCCGGGAAAGAAAGAGCAGCGTGTCTGCTGCCGCCGGTTCCTTCTCCTTCCCAGTGCATGAACACCAGCTCTGCCCTTTCCAGGTATTTCAGCCTGTGAGCTCACAGCAACCTGATGTCTGCTTTTTCCACCCTCGTGTGATCCCATGCTCTAATCAAGACACGTAGCATGCAAGAGAACTCCCTCCTGCTTTAGTGACTCTTCCTGCTCAGCAATGCACCAATATTTTCTTTTAAGTACCAGCAATCTCCATCCTGAAGTATCAGCTAAAAAAGCCGCCCAGCAGCAGCATGAGTTCAGGTCATCTCTGCCCTCCTGCTTGTGAACAAACCTGTCGCTCCCCGAGTGCATCTGCATGCCTCGAATCGTGATGTCTGAGCAGCAGCATGACTCCGAGCACTGCTGCGAGCCCGGAGAGGGGTCTGGTGAGGGGCAAACGGCTGGGAGGAGTCCTGCAGGAAGGAGAGCTGTGAAAAGCTGGATGATGCAGAAATGCCTGTTAATGCTGGATCCTAATGACAGCAGCTTAAATACCAGTGTCTTTAGTTATTTCCTGGTTTAATTTAGCAGAACCAGACAGCGGATGCTTTTTATTTTTCTTCAAGCAGAAGGCCTGCCCCCATCCCTGAATTAACTGCTAGCACAGCAGGCTGTCCTCACAGATGCTGGAGTGCCACTTTGTTTATCAGGACACAAAGCCTCCATATACTGGGTATGGATAATTAGTGACTGCAAATCTTACTCTAAACAGAGATCTGCTGTGTAATTTCCTGTTGTGCCCAAAAGTGTCTGAATCAGGGACCCGAGGGTAGCTAGCTGCCGAACACCGCAGCCCCAGGTCGGTAAGCCTGCCTCTCCCCTCTGCGGCACTCGGTCAGATGGGCAGTGGAGCCGAGGCTGGCTGAGCAGCTGTGAGTGGGGTATGTACAAACCATTTCCCTCCTGTTGATGAGAGCGGCATAAAGAAGTCTAATGCCTCTGTAAAAATCAAATGTGAATGGCCTTGTATTGTCCGTTGCTGGAGCAGATGCAGACTTGCCCCTAAAATGATGCTGAACTTATGCATTGGAGTCCTACAGCAATCAGGGACTGCCTTGGGGTGACCTGCTCTGCCGGGGACAGCCCTGGACTGGGCTGCTGTAGCTCGTCATTCCCCAAATGTCCCAGTGGGCAGAGGGAGCCGCCACACCGTGCTCAGGCAGCGACTTTGGCTTCAGTTTTCCTTTTCACTTCTCAATTGAAAACAACCTGACCATGCATCCTTTCAGCAACTGCAAAGAAAGAAATGCAGGGTGAGGAGGAACACAGCTGCCTTAAACCTGGAGACTTCAAACACCCCGAGTTTTTCTAATATGTTTTAAAGGACTGTCTCAGCTTAATGAATGTTTTGGTGTGTCCCACTAAATTACCTTAGCAAACCCTCCACTAAAACATGGCCTAAGAGGTGGAAATCAATCCCTGGATGGTGGAATTTGCCTAGTCCTCTTATTTCAAGCAGTTAAATGACTGAGTAATAGATCCATAAATGAACATCTTATTAGCCTAATCCTGAATGGAAGAATACACAAATCAGCCATTTGTTCAGTGGATATCATTTAAGCTTGCCATCCATCTTAGTCAAAGGAGATGCCTGGTTTAATTTATCAATGCCTAGACAAGAACTCCCAGAGAGGAACGGGGGGAGGGAGAAGCAGTCTACAACTGGCACTCTCCTGCTTTTGATTAGCAAAGCTGTTGTCTAATTGCAAACACCTAAAGGCAGCGGTTCCTACAGCTGTGGGCTGTCCTGTTTAAAAGCAGAGAGACGATGGGATAAGCAGAAACATCCAATTATAAAAGGATCAGGCACCATAAAATGGCAGGAGGGCAATAAGGAAAACGGGGTAGAAAAAACAGGTTGTGGTTCTCCCGGAGAGTGAGGATCCGTGGCTGTCCTTCTGTGGAGGGTAGGAGAGGGATGGATCAGGCCTGTAGGAAACGGGACACTGCTGGCAATGCAGCTGTGAGGACCCCAGACAGCCGTGGGGAATGGCCCCCCTTTGCTGGGGGACACTTGGGCAGAGCAGCAGTGTGGCTCAGCCCCACGCCAGCAGCAGGCACTGAAATCGCTCCTTTCCGGATCCGTCAACCGCTTCCATCTGGGCCCTCCCATCTCTGTGCACCTTCCATGCGTGGAGGCAGATGCTGACGCTCTTTAATATGCAATCCCCAGGAAAGCTGTCAGCATTGAAAGGCCTAAAACAGACCAGGGTGTTAATGGGATGCGAGTGCCCACCGGTCATGGTGAGGAAGTCCTGGTCTCCATCACTTTCTCCCTATGACAAGTGCAGCCGGGTCTGTTTGTCTGGCATAACATTGGTTTACGTTTACTTTGACCTTTTAAAAATAACCAAGTATCAGACCGGTTCTGCTGGAGCGGGTGTTGGCGTACGGGGCACTGCTCCTTTCAGAGCTATGCTCTCCAGCGATTCTGGTTCTGCTGGAGCAGGTGTTGGCGTACGGGGCACTGGTCCTTTCAGAGCTATGCTCTCCAGCGATTCTTGCTGGAATCTCTGCAATTTCTTGCCATGTGCAGTTAGCTGAGGTTGGATGCAGGGCAAAGCAGGGTTATGAGGTCCCTGCACCACAAGGCTGCAATCCTCAGGTGGTTTCTATGCATCTGGCACTCGAGATGTGTCCTGCTGCTGTGGATACGTGCTGGACGCCCCTTAGGGGTCCTTCACCTCTGAAATGGCACCAGGCTGCAGCACATCAGCAGCACCGATGTTTTACCCGCAGCAGTGGTGTCATAGCTTGAGGAGGGGTCCGAGCTGTCGGTGGGAGCTGTGGTCCAGGCGTGGTGGTGCTGGGGCAGGGCAACGTGCCCCCTCCTCTGCCCCCAGGCGTGGGCTCTGACTTGTGCCGGGGAGGGCAGCAGCCAGGAGAGAAGTGCAAGCCCCTGCCTCAACAGGGCGAGCACAATCGTGAACGCTTCTCTGCCGCGCCAGGTAGCAGAGGTGGGGAGCGGGAGCTGCCGCAGGAACTGTGGGACGCAGGCACCCCCCTGCCATCCCCTGAGGCTCTTGAGGGGGGAGGTAGAGAGGAGCAGAATCACCTGGACTTTGCGGTGTCCTTGAAGAAGCCTGAATCTGGGTGAGAGACTTGTGCTCTTTTTAAAATTGACTAATTGAGACATAATTTGGATGCAAAACTTGTCATCAGTATTCATGTCCTTTGTCTCAGATGGCTTTTATCGAGCCAGATTTGAAATGATCGGAAATGGGAGAGTGGCAGATTTCTAGAAGAGACTTCCGAGGTTAGGCTGGGATTTGGCAGAGATCTCTGGAGACAACCCAGAGAGTCCCAGTTTGGACATACAGGAGGTTTTGTGGGTTTCTGGTTTCTGGGTCTTTATTAAGCCATGTACTGTAAAGTCAGGGTAGTACAAGAGAAACGGGAAAATCACCTTCAGTCAATGTTACTAGCTCAGAGTAAATCAGCGTGCAGTTGTTCTCCAGAATTAATATTTCATCAGGCATGATTTAAATACTGCTGATTGAATTAACCCTAGAACTACTGCAGTTAAAGACTGTGCTATCCTGTGAATACGAGAGGCATCACTTTTACAGCAGTAAATATGACTGCTGCACTCGATGGCAAGGGCCATTTCCCTTAGGAGAAAACATTTCTCGAAGATGCACCTCTCAGCGCCGGGGCCCGGGCCGTCCGGCTCTGGGCGGAGCGTTGTCGTGCCGGCTCCTACCACTAGAGGGCACTTCCTTCCCCGAGGCAGCGGGTACAGCGCTGTGGGGGCGGCCCCAGCCCGCGGGGAGACTGCGGAGGGGAGATGCCAAAATTCACGAAAATGGTCCGGGGGCTGGAGCGCCTCTCCTGTGAGGACAG
>NW_009596707.1:0-426 GCF_000690535.1 Cariama cristata
ATCGTTTAAGAAATCCTGTATGCTTGTGTAGGCTAAGATACAGCCCTAGTTTTTATGAGAAATAGGATTTCTTTGAAAATCGATGGTAAAAATGTGAAGTCGTTCTCAAATTATTCCTGAAAAAAGAAAATAGTTTTCTCGGTGGCCGTACATTTACATGAAAAGTATCAGCAGACCCCGCAGAACTTACTATTTGTTTTCATAAAAAAATCCCCCGGACGTTTGCTCGGTTGACGAAACCCTCCCAGAACATTTAGATTTATTTCCATCAAAATTAAATAACAATTTCGAAGCGTTCGGCGAAACTTTCCAATCAATTTTTCCACCACAGATCATTTTTTAACCGTACCTCCTTGCAGAGGAGCTGCCTTTTCTTTTCTTTTCCTTTTTTTTTTTTTTTTTTTTTCTCCTCCCGGTTCTCGCAAA
>NW_009596707.1:501-832 GCF_000690535.1 Cariama cristata
CGTCCGGCCCCCCCCGCCCCGGCTGCGAGCGGGGAAGGGACCCTTCGTACCAGCAGCCAGCAAAAATCACGACTTTTTTTGAGGGAAAAAAAAATAATAAATCTTTGTTTAAAGCCTGGCGAAGCCACACAAATTGCAAGGAGGGAAAGGCAGAATTACAGTGTAAGAAACCAAAAGATCACCGCTTAAAAATCAGAGCAGGAGCAAGCCGGGCTCGGGGGAGGCAGCGGGAAGGAGCCCTGCCGAGGTGACAGCTAATTCATTTCAACCTTATCTTGGTCTTTTCGGGCTCGAATCGATTTTGCAGTGACTATTTTTTTTTTTTTTTTTT
>NW_009596708.1:0-201 GCF_000690535.1 Cariama cristata
TCATTAACATGCAATTAATTGGCTTCTCATTGATTAAATTAACAGGTAGCGCTGTGCTTGGTGCTGGCAGTGAGCCCCGGTGGGGGAGCTCGGTCGGGAGCTGCTCAGGGCAGGGGAGACCTGGGGAAGGGCCGGCGTGGGGGGTCCTTGGGGGGTCCCGCTCAAAACCCATCCCGCTGCTTCAGTAACGAGACTGCAAAG
>NW_009596709.1:0-1838 GCF_000690535.1 Cariama cristata
TGCCGCTGCCGGTGCTGCTGGCGCAGCGGGAGGCCTCTGCCCTGGGTCTGCAGACGTATTTCCAACCAAACGTGTCCGGGGCTAGCGCTAGCCTTCCCTTCTGGCGGGGTACTGATGGCTGGGGCAGCGAAGAGCCCGGAAAATGGCCAAGGGATTGGTAAATGAAACGTTCAAAACTGTACTGAAGGGCTTAGGGCTACTCCAGCAGTACCTGGCACACGTCGTTAGGGGTTGTAAAGAACTAAAATGGGAATTTAGACCAACCGTATGCAAAAAAAAGTTCCTGATAATCCTATCCCATGTCTCTATTGCCATTCAAAGTTAATTTCAATTTATCTTAAAAATAGGGACATGAAAGTTTATGACGATGCATAAAGCTGTGAGCACCTTCAAAATTAACTCAGACTTACATGGAAGTATGTACCTCCTTTGAAGGGTTTTAATTCAGACCAGTGGATGTTGGGGTTAGTAATCATACATAACAGGAGGTAATGGTAGTCCTGTGACTGGCAGTTGAGAAGTCTGTTGAAAGCAGGAAAACCAATTTTCTCCTGAATTTCTGGAAAAAAAAATTAAAAATTGAGAAATTGATCCCTGTGAGTTCTGAAGTCCTGAAGAAGCTGGTGACTTCTGTTTAGTAAATCAAGACTGGCTTAAGCACAGCATGCTTTGATAAATCTTGTTTTCTTCCCCTATAAGTCCAACTTAAAATTTAAGGTAATGTTATCTAGCATTTTTAATTTGGTTTAGGCATTGTTAATTGATTTCATCCAAATGTACTTGACAAGTCAAAAGTGAAAAGTTCGGCATTTTGTAAATGAAAAATCTGTATGATCTGCAGAAGTCCCCTTCATATGAACGTGAAATAGTTTTCTTCTAAAGTGGGAGATCAGATGCCTTGGAGTTCTTATGTGAGTTTGCATAGGGCCCAAGATTCTTGAAAGAGGTAAGTGCCATCCTTTGAGATGACCTGACAGGGTTTGATTCTCACTGTTACTTTCTTGCCTCTCTAGACTCTAACTAATGTGATCTTGCTTTGCCAGCAGAAGGGTGCAGGAGATGTTCCAGTTACAAATTTTACAGTTAGAAAAATTGTTACAAATCCAGTTAAAAGTTTTACGTGCTGTTTTTCTAAAACACTACAGACCTATAATAAATAAAATGGGGGATATTTTATTATTTTGACTGAGTTCCATATTCAGAAGCATCCAATATATGAGGTACACATATGATCAACAGACAAAAAGTAAAAAAAACCCAAACCTTTGATAGACAGCTGCAAAACAGCCAGTGAAAACTGATCATGGCAATAGTCCTGGCTGTGACTTTAGACAGAATTTTAGAACAATCTGAGATTGTTATCATTCTATCTATATGTCTTTGTTAGTATCACTGGTGGTGTGAAAAGGTCCAAAAAGATAACCTGGAGCTATATGGATACAACATAAGCCACATACATGTTGTGATACGTTAGATTTATATTCGAGAACTCATACATTTTTTTTTTTTTTGCAAAGCATAAAAAAATTATAATGTAAAATAAAGTAACATGGGAAATGCTCTGTCTTGGAGCACACACCCAGTGAGTAACAGTGCAGAGGCAGATGGAGTACTGAGGCTAAACCACACGCTTGGTTTGAGTGAGCAGTGTCCATCTGTGGCTTGAACACAGAAGTCTTGTGAAAAAGCAAGCTAAGGACTTCTCACATTGTGTTCTGCGGGCGCAGGGAGGTCTCAAAGGTGGCGTAGGCGACACCGATTCCTTTGTTTTCTTATTTAACCTAGTGGGGTGCTGGACTTAGCCGTTACAGTAGCCCTCGCTTAAGCCGGCGGTAGCA
>NW_009596710.1:0-202 GCF_000690535.1 Cariama cristata
GGGAAGGAGAGGTTCCCAGCCATGCCCACGCCATCCTGTCAATGGGCTCTGCCCTCTGCACAGAGTCTGGGCAAGGAGTGGTCAGCCCATTGGCAAAGAGGGATGGGGGGCATTTGCACATCCTGCATCCCCAGGTCACCTTTTGGTTCCCAGAAGGCAAGGGCAAAAGCAGCTGCTCCAGCAGGAACACGGGAGCCAGGGC
>NW_009596710.1:378-1048 GCF_000690535.1 Cariama cristata
GGTGTTGAAGGAGCTGTGGGTGGGCACACTGCTGCAGTAAGCTGGGGGGATGCTCCAGGCGCAGTCAGATGGGGGAACACAGCTCCCCGGCTTGGGAGAGGTGCCCCCGCAGTTGTGGGTAGCTCTGGGGCAGCGCTGCCTGACAAGAGAGAAGAGGCAGCTTGGGGCTCACCCACCTGTCAACCTGACTCCCTTTGCTCCTTCTCGTGTCCTGTGCATTAGGAAGACCGGGTGACCTGTCTCTCATCCATCAAACTCCTGGAGATGGAGCCAAACCGCTGCCATGCCATGAGTCTCTCTGGTCTGGGCTCTGTCCCCAAGCACTGGTCCTCCAGCTGAGCAGCTGAGGCATCACTGCTCACCTTCTTCCACTCCTTCTCTCTTGCCCAGTGGAGATATTCAGTGCCAGGAGCCTGGAGGGGCTGATGGAGGGCCAGGCAGAGGTGAGAATAGCTGCCTTTCACCAGCCTCTGGCTGTGCCAAGCCGCCAGGGATGTGCAGTGAGGGAGCACTCCCTTGTGTGGGAGGGAGCAAGGGGCACTTGGGGAGCAGAGAGGGTTGGGGAGCCACCAGGAACGCCGGCACATCCTCACTGGCAATGCTAGAAGGAGACCTGCTGCATGGGGCAGAGAGCCCGGCAAGGCAGAGGTTCCCAGTTCTGCCACGCTCA
>NW_009596711.1:0-4011 GCF_000690535.1 Cariama cristata
TTAAATATATTAAATATATTAGCTCTTCTTTTTGGTAAACATGTAAGACCCAGCCTCAGACATGCTGACACCTTCGATTTAGTTTATCTTGTAGGATTAGACCCAAACAGGATCCTTTTCCTCGAGTTTCCTTTCCTGTCTTTTCTATCTGTCACTAATAGAGCAGAAATGAAAATGGCTAGGGTGGTTTCCACTCACTCCTTGCCTGTGCCCTAATGTGCCCTTCATTATTCATGTCTCCAGTAGTTTGGGTCTAGAGATCTGGGAATGATGTCTGCTCTTTATTTGCTTTGCTATGGCTCTATTAAAAATCACCTTCTTTTATTTTGTAAATTGTTATCGTAGTTTTTTTAGACTGGTTCCCATTTGACCAGCAGCACCTTGTTTACAAAGATATTGTGAGAAATTTTGTGCATCCATGTCATATCAAGGCGTACATGAGCACTGCGTTGCTTCCCATCACCTCAGGTCGCGTCACTTTGCATCGAATCAAGTCATGTCGCATCAGTGATACCGCTATCAGTACTTATTCCTGATAGAAAATTCAGCATAGATTTGGACAGCAAATAGCTCAGCCACAATAAATGTATATAATGAGCAGATTAAGTATCTGTGAGAACCAGATATTTTAAGTGTCCCTGGCAAGTCGGTGCTTTCAGATATTCCAATATTCTTGTCTCTACACTGTATTCTGCACATAAACTCTGATATATGTGCATATTCTAAACCATCTGTCTAAACAGCCTATTTGGAACTCTTCCCATCTACAACCACTTGCAAATATATACCTGTGCAGTTTTGAAATAACCTGACGTTGTTGGATGGGTCTGGATATGGTAACTACATTGTGTAGCTTATCAGTTGATCATATCCCCGCACTGTAGAAAAAACAAATGTTGACAGATTTAATTTTTTTTTCATAATTTGGGGGTTGCTTCAAACATTTGCCTGCTGGGGAATGTTTTCAAAGAGTTATGCATGATTAGGCTTTATGACAGCCATTTTATTAGACATTTTACCCTGTTGTTCATTTATAAAAGTTAAATGTTGTAATTATCCTATTACATAAACTAAAAAGAAGAGGGGGAGGGTTAAAATTAAAAAAAAAAAAAAAAAGGTCTCTAACTGATATCTAAAACATACAGGATTTCCAAAATGTTTGACCATAGTATCTTTTTGGATAAAATTAACTTCTTTTGTTTTGTTACCTATGTATTCTCTCTTGGCTTTCTTGGGATCTGCATGTTCACAGGTTTCTTGAAAATATGACTTATTTTTGTTTAAGACCTTAAAATAAATTAAACTGGCAGAGCTCAACCACCCACAGTTGAAAAATTTGGCTGCAAAATTCTATATAAATGCCAAGTGGTCTTCTTATTGTTGATTGTTACAAACGTTCCTTTGGCACTCATCGCTGTGATATCTAGATGCTTTCCCAGGATTAAGTTGAAACAGTCTTTCCAGGGTCTTTTTTTTTTAAATTCCTTCAGGGATTTTGAGATTCAAGGTAGGTCCAGGGAGCTATCAACTGGTACAAGGTATATATGCGTATTGAAGACACTTAGGAATATAAGCATTAATAAGATGTAAAGAATTTGCCAGAAGAACTACTAGGGACTTCCGAGGAAACTGTACTTCTGCATCAATTTGTTCATGTTTAGAAACTCAGGCACATGGGTAGCTAGATTGGAATGATCTGCTTCTATGTCTTCAAGGTATTGAAGACAGTTGCATATTGTTATTGTTATATATAGTCTGCAGTTACTGCAATGGGATGGTGTGGTCGGTTAGCTTTGAATAACAGTCAAATGCCCACCCAGCTGCTCACTCACTGCCACAGTAGGATGTGGGAGGAAATGGAATGAAAAAGCTCTTGGGTCAAGATAGAGAGACTACTTACCAATCACTGTCATGGGCAAAATAGACTCAACTTGGGGATAATTAACTTTAATTTATTGCCAATTAAAACAGATTCAGGTAGAAAGAAATGAAAAGACAAACATTAAAACAACTTTCCTCCCCCCTCTCCCAGACTTAACTTCACTCCTTCACTCCTGACTCCTCTACCCGCCCCCAGTGGTGCAAGGGGGCTGTGATCAGTCCGTAACAGTTCCTCCCTGCTGCTCCTTCCTCTTCGCGCTTTTCCCCTGCTCTTGCGTGGGCTCTCCGTGGATCACAGTTCTCATCAGGAAATATCCATCTGCTCTGGTGTGGGGTCCTCCAAGGGCCACAGTGGGGATACCTGCTCTGCTATGAAGCACATCCTCCTCCTCCTCCTCCTTCCTCTGACCTTGGTGATCCCTCTGTTGTGTTTGCTCTTTTTTTCCCCCCTCCTTCTCTGCAGCTCCCCCACTCCCAAGACCTTGCCATCTACCCCCAGTGCAGATGATACTGCCGGTCACAGTAGCCAGGAAGGTACCAGAATATCCTCAGAAGCCTGTGCTTAGTTTGAAACAGTCTTTTTTCCTTAAGGCAAAGCGACTACTACCCAGAATCTATCTCATGAGCCACCGTGAAAAAATGGGAATAAAACCCACTAGATTTTAACATGCAGTCCTCTCATAATCTAAACAGAGATAAAATTCACATAGATTCTTAGTTAAGAATGCACGCAAAAGCAAATGCCATGCTAATAAAAATTTCATTTCTACAATCGTTTTTCACATAGTCAGGATAGGAAAGAAAAATATCATGTGTTTCTGATTGACAGCCGTTGCTGAATTCTTCTAGACTTCTTCTAGAGTTATTTAAATCAAAGGATTTTTCTGTTTTCTCTTGAAGAGCGTTGGTTTAGGCAAACACTCTCAGTAGCTGACCAGTAGCTGATCTGGTAGTGTGATGCTCCCTATGGAAAGGATTGTCTGAGAACATAAGAGGCTGAGGATCTGTTGGTCCCTAATTAAATACACTGCTTTTCTACACTAATTTAATCTCTAGGAGATATCCAGAAATGTGATTGGTTTTTTAACAGTCTTCCTGAAAAACACTTGATACTATTTTGTAAAATTAAGTTATGCCTGCTGTTACTCCACGATATGTCCCTCCATTCTCCGTTGCCTCATTCAGATAGCGAATCCTCACCCAGCCTCCCCCACAAGTCCTTTAGAAAACACACAAGATTTAACTTTATTCTTATACTGGCGCTACATAAAGTGACCTTACCTTTCAGGTTACAGGCCCATTTTTTCATATGATGCTCTGGCATCCCGAAATGTCTTGACTTTTCATCAGTCAAACCGTTTGGTTTTTTCATTATATTTGTTGAATGAGTGATCTTGTAATGAGTATAACTGGCTCGCTGATTTTCAGACCAGGGGAATGAAGGTTCAGTAGGATATGCCCTTTATAGAGAAAAGTAAAATTACTGTGTAGGCTATCAAGTCTGATCTTGTATTCAACAGCACATGAATGCTTGATCAGTTTCTCTCATCAAGTTCATGGAGATACTAAGTTAGCTTTGGGAAAAAAGCGAGGGATAGGGTATTCTTCCAGAAGAAAGAAGAATTTGTGGCTTTCAAGAAAGCTGCTTGCAGCATTGACTCTACCACACCTTTCTTGAAATTCTCCTTTTTGAAGACTATTTCTTAACTCTAGAAACTCTCACTTCAGATCACAGTTTGATGATCTTGTAAGTAGAGCCTCTTTCATCCCCCATCATTTTACAGGTTGGTTTTATTTGTGTGAGTTCTGGTTGCTGCAGTGGAATGGCTCCTGCCTTACACTGAGTTAGAGCAGAACCCCTTTCATATGCTTTTCCTTTAAAAGCTCAGCTTTGGGAAGTCAGAAAAATGTACTGAAGCTACTCAGTTATTACAAGATTCTTCCTCATAAAGTTTGCTTCCCCATATAATCATGTCAGTAGCGGAGGCATCCTTGAGAGGGCTGGCTTGTCACTTTAAACTAAGATTACTGGTGTTTTGAATGGGAGCAGAAATTTGGGCACTGGAATAGACAGCTCCACATGTCTCAGCCTTCCAAATTAAATCATTATTTAAATACGTAATCAAAATC
>NW_009596711.1:4042-7082 GCF_000690535.1 Cariama cristata
GAGCCCTTTGTGGGATCTTTCATAATACACTTCTAGTATTTCCAAGAAGTGTTCTTGGGGATCCAACCTGCACTGAGAAATGGCATAAACCTCTCAAGTCAGAGATCTTATTTTTAAAATAAAAACAAAATATAATGTGTTAGAAGTTACTTTGGTGTCCAACCATAATGAAATGAGGTGTATTTCTCCGTCTCCAATTTGCACATGATATGGAAGGGGTCAATTTGACAGAGTGTAACTTGCAGTCAACAGTTTCCCAAAGTGCTCAAAGAAAAATGCATCTTCTCCTTTTTAATCAGACTCGTGAATAGATAGGGATGTTTTTGTATGCACTTGGAAGTCTCTTACTCTGCGAGTTGGCCCATTCACTGTGATTTTTCCTGGAACATGGTACTACCCAGGGTACCTTTGCATATCATAGCCTCTGCCATCATTTTTAATAAGTAGCTTATCTCTGTGATGCCACTAAAAGCAATCCTGAGTGTCTCCAGGGTTTGTTGTAATTATATTTTATTGTTGCATTTGAAAATGTACAGTTTTTGAAAACTGGAGCAAGTAGAATGGAAAGGAGATTCTAGGAGGTGATAGTCTGTTTTTTGAAGGTTTTAACCCTTTGTAGTTTCACAAGCTTAGTGATGCTCCCCAAGTAACTGTTCCTATATGCAACTGAAGTTATCAACTATAGCAGCTAATGTCGTTTATTAGCTGATGTCAGGTAACCCTGCAAAGATTATCATTTATACCTGCAGTCAGATGCTGTAGGATCATAGGTGCAGTAATTTGTGGGTTCCTAGTAAGATTGTAGAAGACCTTTTCCGAAAGTCTTACACTTCTGCTGCCCCTTTCTTCTCCAAGCATTTACAGCTGCAAGGGAATTACTGCCAAGTCCCAATGCTGCCCCTGAAGTGCTGTGGAGAAGGGCAGGGTTTACCAGCTTCTGATCCAAACAATAAAGAAATGTCACTGTTTTGAGCAGAAAACTGACAAGTTTATCGATACCGTTATCTGGCATTAAACTGCCATGCCCAGGCACCACCACCCAAGTCACTGAGGAGTGCGTGCAGTTGCATTTGGGCCCACACCTTGTGCAGTCAGTGGGGCTGCTTGTACTCTGCATTGGGGGACGGAGCTTCGCCTTGGTCGTTGTGCCTGCTTCCCCTCCCTTCCCAGCTCGTCAGGACTGCTAATCAAGCAGTCATTGCAGTTTCCCCCTTTGTGTTTTATTCCTGCTTGGTTTGCTTGCCACGGGATGCGGCAGACTGGTTTTTGGAGATTCATATAACAATTTTTTCCAAATCAAAATATTTCTTCCAACAATGTCATCTTTTCTGTCCAGCATTGCTAGTAATCTTTATTTAGTTATTTACTTTACCATTTCTAGAGGGATTGGATGTGCCCAAGGCGCCCCTTTAGGCAACACTTTATATCAAGGTTCCATTTATAAATACTTCATGAAGGGCTAATGAATGATTAATAGATGTTTTAATGTATGACCAATCAATTGTTGTAGATTTCGCAAAGTCCAACGGACAAGTAGGTTTCTTATAAGCATAGATTATAACCCTATCTGACATCTTCTACTGATGGGCTTCTAAACATCTATAACATACACACTACTCATATCTGTAACATGCTTAAAACATCTACTAATCACTGATTAATTTTTTATAACCTATTTTGAAGCAGAGCCTGTCGGTGGAGTACATCCCTTACTGGTGTCTGTGACTCTCCGTTTCTATAGGATTGATAATTTACTCGTCATCTGAGGACTTAGAACTCCTACTAATTTCAGCTCAAACATTAAGCTGTTCTGAATTAGCTTCAGCATTTTCACCTCGGCCTAAGAAAAAATGTCTTTGCTGTCCCCAGACTTTTTTCTCCCTCAAACTTCTGGCTACTTTACCCTGCTAATGTGCATTTTGCAAGCTCTGCTAAAATGCAATGATTCTTAGGGGGCAAACCCACTCTACGATACATTTTCAGCCTTTTGAACTCTGTTTGATTGGTCTCTGGCCAGCTGTGCCAGCGATAATGGTTCCCAGCATTTTTTAATTATTTTTTTTTTTTTTACGGTCATCCCTGTGTGCTTGGTTCAAAGCTTGTCCATTCTCAGAAAAGGATGAGAAAATATAATCTTCACAATAATCCAGTGAACAAGCCATCTCCCAGAGGATATTTGATTCTGACAGAGGAACACGCATTTTGTATGTTTGAGAAACCCAGGTGTTGATAGGAGTGTTCCTCTGTGGGATTCCCACAGTCTCCTATGGTGAAAGCCGTGACTGCGCTCTATGCTTTATACGGAGCACCCAGGTAGAAGCAATCGAAGTGGGCAGTACAACTCACTTCCAGAAAATTTACGAGTCCTGCAATTAATCATTTGCAGTTGGGAAGCAGGAAGTTGCTTAGTATCATATTTTGCAAATTAATTTTGAATTTTTAGTCGATTTCTACTGAATTTAATCACAGGGTTGAGTCCTCTGCTGTGATTTATCTAGATGTTGAGAGCAATTCTTTAATGATATAAATTAAAAGGATCTGCAGGTTTTTCTCATTTCTGGGGTCATTAGTAAAAAAGTCTCTGTTCTGAATATCCCCAAGTAAATATCCCACTCCCATTCAAATCAAATGCTAATCTCTCACTCATTGCTGTTTACGGCAGGATTAGGCTGTTACACCTGCGGCATTAGCACATTGAACCTTAAGAAACACATCAAGCATAACTCCAAAAAAAAAAAAAATAAAGAGTAAAAAAAGAGAGTTTTATTCTTCAGTATTAACATGGAATTTCCTCTGGCTTTTTTAAAACCATTCATTGTCAAAGACACCAAAGCCTCAGAAATAAGAACCTCTCAAAACTACTCAAGCTCTTGGAGTAGACTGTTTGTTACCCACTTTAGCACAATCGCTTTTATGTTATCCAGTTAGCACTCTGTGTTTCTGTGTTTATCGAGGGGTTTACCGTGATCTTTTCTTTTTTTTTTCTTTTTCAGCTGGTTAATAATCCGCTAGCAAGTCAAGCAGCAGCGGCTGGGACAGC
>NW_009596711.1:7113-39236 GCF_000690535.1 Cariama cristata
GCCATGGGCTCAATAGCAAGCTCCCAGGCCTTTGGCAATGCCCTCTCCAGTCTTCAGGGGGTCACAGGTCAACTCGTCACTAATGCACAAGGACAGGTGAGTAGAAGATGGAGCAAACAGTGAATTCTGATGGCAGGCTGATCTTGGGACAAAAATGAGTTCCGCTTGTATGACAGCAATTTAAAAGTGCACATATTGAAGATAAATAAATATTGATTTGCCAGACAAGGTAAGAAATGGAAAGTCTGAGAACTGGGAAGGAGTTAGGAGCTGTTAGAAAGTGTTTTCAAGCCAGAAGAGGCTTAGGGTTTGTTTTATTTTAATTCAGCCTTTTGAAAAGATCACAATAGTGTAATAATACGATATTTTAAAAGTCCAGCAACCCTGTGATTCTTAACAAACATACCAGCTGTCTTCTTCCACTTGTATCTGCCTAATAACAGACAACTATATTAAAGTGCTACTGTAGTATTAAAACTACACTTTTTGGCAAATTGTAGCATTTCTGTATTACTTCATTTCTAAAAAGGAATTAAATGTTTTAAGTAAAGGAACACAACTTAAATTGTAATGAAGTATCTGGGATGGATTTAACTGGGTGGCTTACCCATTTGATAATTAACTAAGTTAAGCAATTTGCAATGAATCTGCCAGTCTGCAATGCAAATTTGGGAGAAATTTTTGCTTTAAAGAAGATTTTCCAAACAGAAACTTGACCAGTATTTATGATATGTCTAAGAGAGAGATTGTGCTTTATCTGCATTTGGGAGCTGTTTATTTGTTGCAAACTATTTCATTTTCAGTCTTAATATGATGCAGAAAGAGATGCATCTGAATCCATATGTATAAAATAATAAGTCCATTGATGCAGCATGCTTAAGTGGCTTGCAGATTGTGGCCACTGTCATTCTTTATTGCATTTACTAGAACGAAAATTAACACAACTACTTGTTTCACATAAAGTCACTGCAGCAAATCTGTCAATATAACTTATGAGTGGACCTGGTAACTGAGTAATTTGAATGTCATTATTCTAAATGCTACAAATCGGTCATACGGTGATATCCACAGTGCTTTTGTGGATGTTAGGCCCTGGTAAACATTTATTGAAATGATGCAGCATGGGTGATATGTGAATCTAAAGTTTAGTTTCTACTCTTACTGTTTGCTACAGGGGAAAAAAAACAAACGTGAAGAGCAGGCATTTTCCTGGCCATTTTCTATCACCGTGTTATTTAATTGGAACAGGCATAACGTGTTTTATATTGGCCCATTAAAAAATAAAAGACAACACTTTATAGAAGCTCCCCCCTCCCTTTTTTTTTAACATAACACATAAACAAAGATGCATCCTGAGCTTCACTATCACCATCCAAGTCCCAGGAAAAAAAAATGCTGACCTTGTTATATTTACTGGGTGGGTGCAGAATTGTTCCATCACTACCCCGAGGGTTGAACGATGGAGCTTGTCAAAGTGAGGCCTTATCTAATGAATCATCTTATCGCAGGTGCACACCACACATATTAAAGGAGGATTGTATGAACAATGTGCCCTCTACAATAACCTTTCAATGTCTACTTTAACCCTTGTTTCAATCCCTTTTCATCAAAGGATCATTTTATGCAGCCAGCTTTAAATGGAGGCTCTCAAAAGCCTATTAAGATTTCTGGAGGGATGGGGTATTGGTTTGGAAGAAAAGTTGGTTATAATACCTATAACTCATAGTCAGATCAGCTCCAACCTAGAAGCCTGCTTGTTTCTATCTGTGCTCCAGAAATGGTTTGCAGTCGCCACTCACATGAGGCGCTTGGCACCAAAGATGTTCACTGTAAGAGCTGAAGATATAAACCCAGCCATGTTTTTCGGTAGTTTTCCCTTTACATGTTCTCCTCAGAGAACAGAAGCTAAGAGTCACCATTCGTTGTATGTTTAAAAAAAAATACTACTGTGAAGATACCACTGAATGAAACTATAGATTCCCTCAGGCTGAGTCATGTTTATTCCACACATAATGTAAAGTCCAATAATTCCACAGGTTGCAGAGAAAGAGGAGAGAAAGAAAGAATCTTCCCTATTGTTGGATAAAATTACAGAATCTATCTGTTTGCCTAGCTCTTTTAAATAAGGGCTGTCTTTTTATTACTTGTTTTTACAAACGTTCTTTGGTTTTATAATCAGTACTGCAGACCTCTCCACAATATAGATATATATTGGCAAAAAGTGTAGTATAACACCCTTTTTTATAATATTCAGCATAAACCCATCTTGCTTAGAGCACACTTCTGAAGCTATCCGTCTGCAAAACAGGACTATTCAGTGTAATTAAAGTACATTCCAGAAATCAACTTAAATTCCCTGCAAATTAATAAAATTATAGCAACTAAACAAGAACTGAAAGGCATGTTTCTTCAAAATTGGGAGCATAAATGAATAGTAATTTGGGATACTCCATTTCTGAGTGATCTGCATGGACTCTTTAAGGAGCCAGATTTCCATCATATGTTAAGAATCTGCCCTTTGAAAATTGCCCCTTTCAAAGAATCACAATTGTGACACCCAAAATTCACTCCTGCAAATATAAGGCTGGATGACTTACCAGACTGTTTGTACGTGCAATTTTTGTAATTATACGCTGCTTCTGTTACAGAAATTCAGGGCTTGTAAGTGTCCATCTGTCTAGCTAAATTTGTGGTGATCAGTAATCCCTGGTGACATTAAGCTATAGGTCAAATCCAAGATCCTGTGGCAAATTTAGGGAAATGATCTTTTAAAAGACATATGGCATGGCCTTAATTCCCGATAGTCTAGGAGTTCTTTCAATCACAGTTACAAAATTATATATATTAACAATCATATAGCATATTTGTTATTAATTTAATTATCGAATTCACAATTATGGTACGATAATTTATTTTTTTTCCTTTGGCTGGCAATATGAACCATAATACCAGAGCTCCCCAAGACCACTGTAGCAAAGAGATCTAATCCATTGGAATAGTACAATTAGATCACCGGATTAATTTGATACAGTACAGGTAGAGGACTCTAAATCAAATTTTCATTTTCAGAGGCATATTAGGAAGAGGTGTTGGCCCATGTAACGCTGCCTACGTTCTGTTTGCCCTCAGCACTTTCCAGGAATCATTTGCAGGACCGGGCTTCCATATCTTGAATTTAAAGGCCAGAGTAGTGGAATTGCGAGATGCCACTGAGTTCAAAGAGAAGCTCTCTACCCGCTCGGCTTCAGCCTGCCCGTATAGTAGGATCCTAGTGCCATTGCTGCACTTGGATTCTTCAGAGATGTAACAACCAGACATTTCTCTTTTTCGCTCTGTTACTGCAAATCAAAGAAAATATTAGGAGTTTTGAGTGGGTTTTGCTATGTCTGTTAAGTTCATGAAATGTGTATTTTGGCTGTTTTCTTAATCTTTGTAAGGAGATGAACCACAGAAATATGGAAGCAAGGTTAATGCTTCTCATTTCCGTAAGTGCTACCTGCAAGCCAGCTTCCTACATGGCTGAAACGTAGTGCTTAATTGTCATCAGTTGCATTCATATAAGTCCCTTGACTTCAACAGGATCAAATACATTTTAACTACGGGTGCTGAGTAAGTTTAATTTCTTTTTTGGAAAGATGGGAGTTGTCTAATAGGAGAAAAATACATCCTAATTCAGCAATTGCAAAATAACATTTTACCATAAAGAGTAAAAAAAGTGGCATGATAAGAGTTGGCATTATGAACTGTCTTGTGGTTGAAGAGGGCAATACGTTCTATTTCCTGGTAGGGTAATAGGAAAATCAAAGTAAGTGTGGTGTAATTGTACAGTACATACTTTAATTGAACAGTGAATTTAATTGGGATGGCATCGGTACAGTCTAAGAATGCCCTTGGAGGAACTCAGGCTTCATTGTGCCCGTGCCTTGCTCTTCAGTTGTGAAAACCTTCTGTATATGAAAAACCTTGAGCACAGCTCCACCCTGGCAATTAACAAAAAATAACTAATTTTTGAGAGTTGTAGTCCACAAGTAGCTCAGGAAACTAAATAGAGAGAGAGGCATTGTTGATCCAATTAGATAATAGGAGTACTTTGGTTCTCATTATTCTGATGAGAGGGTACATGTTTGCTCTTTGAGCTTCTTGATGGTAAATGGTGCTAATGAGGCCTGATGGATTCCCTGCTCCTAACAAGCCTCTCAGCAGCGCGAGTGATTACAATGGAGATAGATTTGATGGGATGCGCTCCCTTTTGTAGTGTCTCAGCTGCTGACACTCTGCGACATAATCAGGTCACAGAGCCGGTCACAGCCATCAGCAAAAGCCATAGCTCTATCCCTCATTATTAAAGTGCATTATTCAGTTCCAGGCCTTCACAATACTGCCAAGGGCCTTTTTTTCTTCTTCTTTTTCTGTTAAGCATCAGTTCTCAAATACAAGAGTTAATAAAATCATCAGCTAAAGAACTAGTAAATTAAAGAAATGGAAATAAAGCGCTCCCTTTCAAATTCGTTGAAGGATCACAATTAAATAACCAGGGAATTTCTCGTCACCACACACTGTACAGTACAATGTAATATGTCATGTGCAATGAAAACAGGGGATAGGATTTTTAAAAAATAGCGTTGTCCTCGTTGTGGACTGGCTTGGAAAGTACTAAAGTATCTTTCATTCCGAAGGAAATTTCTGTCTTCCCAACTATTACATGTGTACATGTAGGTACTGTTATTTCCACTGTTTTCTGTAACTACTTTTTTTCTGAAGTGGTAAGAATTACTTGCAAACTGAGTTTATAATTCTAAACATAGCAGCTGTCTTGTCTTAGTTAAATTGACCGAGGCCACGATCTGGAAAATATGTGATAGGCCACAGTGCTGGGACCGCTCCGTTCCCATAGACAAGGCCATTGCCTGCTTTTGAAGGGTAAGCTAATCACGAAATGGTACGGAAAAAGATTCTAGCATTTTCTTTCTGTTCTGATGATGTCCAGCTGGGGCTATCTGCCCACCAAAAGAAAATAGGCTTTTAAAATCTAAGCTAGATTTTAATGCAGTTTAGTTAAACAGGTGAGAAAAAAATGAGTGGAGAGCCCAGTTTTATTATTTATTTATTTATTAACTTTTTGTTTCAGTTTCATTTCAGCTGATGATGAGCAGGTTTCAGCTAAATAGAAATAAGGTATTCTAATACTGAAACGTATAAATTCACAGGGATTTACACTGCTTCTGTTAAATCACTGAAGTACATATTCAGTGACAACGGTATAATTTTGTGTATCGATACAACCAAAGGGACTAATACATTGCTTTTTTTTTTTTTTTTTGCTCTTGTTCAACTCTACAACTGTTCCTCCTTTTTCTTGCTGGTAGAGTCTGCTATGATGAGCAAATGAGTACATATATGCAAAGTTGCTTATAAAACTTTCAGTTCTCTTGAGCCGCAGATGCAAGAATCTCAACAGCTACAGGTCAAAGTACAAAGTTAGCATTGTCAAATTAGCAGCCATCCCCAAAAAGATACGTAGAGACTGGCATCTGACTTGTTTGGGGTTTTTTCACATTAACCAATATAATTGGCAGCTATCACCAGGAATGCAAGGTGAGCCTCTTCATGAGACTTAAAAGGAGGATGTTGATCATTTGTTGGGGTTTTTTTAACTCTCCCAGAAGTTCTAGGAGGCCCAAAACCATGTAATGTGTAACACTCCTCAAAGTCCTGCTGAATATGTGCAATTCGTACTGTTCTCCAGGTGTGCAATGTCCGTTAGCCTTTTAACAGTTGTTATCATTGCTACATCTGTTTCAGCTATGCAGCTGTAATACATGCTAACCAGTGATGTCTTAGCCCTCACGACATCGTAACAGTGTTCACAAAAATCTAAACAATAGTTGTTTAAATAGTGACTGCTAACAATGTCTTCCCAGGGCTAAAACTGATAGAAATCTGAGTTGATAGTATCATAATGGTATATATTAAGGAAATTTTGCGACAAGCCTGAGATAATAAGAGAGGCACATTTTGAGGGAGAGGTTAGAGGGAGGGACTGTAACACTCAAATAATACTAGCATTTAAGAACATTACTTGGAAAACCCTTTGCCAGGAGAATCTGTTTTGACAGACCTTCATATTAATATATTGAATTTCTGCTGGGTGGAGTCTGACTCTCTATTTTCCCCCTCAAAGTTTCACTGGGCTGAATAGATGTAGTTCTGCTGTTTGCAGGAAGAAAATGGTTTATACTTGAGAAAAGGTCAGTAGTAAGGGAAGATCTTTTTCTCTGTTGGTTTCCTCTCCCCACAGCTAAACATCAAGGAGGCTGTTTGTTTAATTACCTCCCATGTGAATTTGAATCAAAAGACAAATAATTCTTTTAACTTATTTTTGCTGACTGTGTCTTTATTTTACTGCACTATTTATCTAACCTCAATTTTAGCCACAGTGGCATAAATGTAAAAATGTATGGACCAGACTCTCAGGTTATGCAAATTGGTAGTTTCATTGAAATGGACAGGGGCAGAGAATGAGGCTAATTATACCAAAATAAGAGCCAGCTAGTCTGTTTTGTCTATTTTAGGCAGTGATCACTGATAAAGTTTGGATATCCACAGTTGTGAACGATTGTGAAATCTATATCCACATTTTGTAAAACAGGTGGTGAAATTTAAAACTGTTACCATCAGCAACATGGAAAAGTGGTATCCCGTTAGCCCCTCATAACAAGAAGTTCGGAACTGCTGTGGTGCCACCATATTTAACGGAGGAAATCTAACTTTCTCACAGGATTTAAAAAAAGGGCAGATTCAGAAATTAATTACCCAAAGAACAAAAATGTTGCAGAAATGCAATATGACCAACTCACAACCTGCTTGGACAAAGAGGTCAGCTTTAAAGTAGAAGCACCACCACTTTCCTCCAAAGCTCCAAGACAGTGAGTACTAGGAAGGAGTAGTTCAGACTAGCTGATGACCTGGAGTCAAACCTCTAATGCCAGAGACTCTAATATTCCCAAAAAACTACCGAGAGAAGAGCTGGTATGTTAAATAATATTTGTTGCAAATAGCAACTGCAAGGGGAACACCAATATTTAAAAAGAGTACAGAACTTTTTCTTACTGGAAAAACAGATAGTGGAGCCATACTGGATCACAACTGAAGTCTCCAAACAGATTTACAAGGAAAGAATAATTGTGTATTGAAATCTCTATCAGCTTGAAAATGATCAGCATCTATCCAGAAAGACCACTGAAATTTCTTCCATCTAGCTTGCAACAAATCTTAGTTTGAGTACTAAACTTCACGCTTCAGATTTGTAGCCTCTTGCCTGGATCTCTGCCCAAGGTACTGTATCTCAGACGTAGATTTTTTCAGAGGTGCCCAAGTCTCATTTTCAAAAGCAACTTATAGACCTGTAGGAGCCTGAGTTTCCTTCAGTCAATGCTAGGAGTCTTAGTGCTTGAAGGCATGTCTATGCACTGAAATGGAGCATTGCAGGCATACTCCAAGAGACTGTACATTTATATGTCTCAGTGCCGTACTAGCGCAGATCCCAGAAGCCAGAACCCTTGGTAGTACGGTGTTTTGGCTGGACTAATTAATTCTGCTTCTCAACAAGGTGACATAGCATCTAGCTCATTAGTTACTAGCTCTGGGGTCTTGGTAGAACACTGTAATTTGTGGAGTAAATATACTTTGAAGAGAGCCTTAAAAGCCTGAAGCATTTAGGTACTTTTGAAAATGTTATTCACTAATATAAATTAATTATTTCAAGTCAGAAGTAGTGGACATACCTGTCCTTTTGTCATTGCCTTAATTACTTTTGCATGGAGGAGAAAACCAAACTAACTACTAGTTCAGCTTAACTACTGTTTTCGTGCAAGTTAACTAGTAACTAAAAGAAGCACCTACTACTCCTATCATCTGTTCATCTTTGCATTGTGAGGTGGTTATAAGCATTGGAAATTTTCATTGTTATCATCAGTGACATACATCACAGTCGATGAAATCTTTCTGCTCTATGGAGGTTCTTACACGACTCTCCTTATCATCATATCTTATCTCCTTCCAGTAAGGCATTAAGAAACATGACTAGTGACTGTCACAAATTGGTCCTCCTCCCAGGAGAAGCTTGTAGAATAGAGTCGCATGTTTGAGAAGGGCATTTGGTTTTGTCTGTCTTTGTTAGGAATTTCTTTGTTCGTTTCGCTTTCCTTTTAAAGTTTTGTTTTCATTTGGATTTAAAAATCTTTATGAAGGGGTTTCTTAGAGATGCATATTGCTTATATTTGTATTAGAGAAAGGCAGATAACAGAAGTGTACTTAGCATTTGCAGCAGAATGTAGTGAAGCCAGAGGTGATAGACCTAGGAATGTTCCTCAGCTACTGTTGGAATTCATTCCAAGTCCTCAACCTTCCCCTGAAAACAAACTCTGCTGTGCACAGACAAGGTTTGACCATTATTATCCTGGAAGACTGAATTTGGTAATTATAGATTTCATCCAGGAGCATTAGGTGGCCATTTAGATTCCTGGGAATCAGACCACAGAGGAACTTGAAGGCAAAGGCTGAAGTTTTCCTAAGGTCCTTGAAAATTCTTTAAGATGACATAAACAAAGCAGCAGACAGAGTTGATGTGTGTAGATGGTGCCAAGAAATGTACTTTCCATATTACTGACATTTCCCAAACAGTCCAAGTGTCATGCTCAGGAATATTGCATCACTGCATGCCTTCAGGAGTTGACAAAGTTGAGAACAATTTGAGGCCACGTCATCGTCCGACCAGAGATGACGGAAATCCCGCTGTATGAGATTCACGTTACATTGGATCCAAGACTATTCTGAATTTGGGATTTCTCCTTTAGAGTGTCCAGAGCTGTTTATGAGGGAATGCTCTGCACATTGGAGTATAGGAAGGCTGTAGGCAGGCAGAGGAAATAGTGGACCAAATCTGAGAATTTGTTTGAGTTATCTTTCCAGATGCGTCTCATCAGTTCTGAGAAAAACCCAGATTATAGTTCTCTGTGTAACATGGTGCTTAGTCTTATTTAGATTTTATCTGATTTATCCTGTGTATATCAAATGCTTTTTCCCAGTGTCAGAATTTTGTTTTCTGCTCAACTGGTATTGAGATCAGAAAAAAGAAATCCAAGAGGGGCTATTTGGGCAAAGGGGAAAACAACCAAATCACTCTGTCAAAAGTGGAAGTTAATGTAAAATGCTAAATATTTAAGGTGCTTGACTCCCTGGTAGAGCACTGCTGCTGTTTTGGGAAGGTTTCGAATTTCTTGGAAGTTGTAAGTCTTCATGCCTAAATGAAGGCTATTGGCTCTCTTGGTGGGCTGCAGTCTTGGCATCTGTATGTGAGTGTCTTAGAGATACGGGCGAGGAGAAGAAATCTGGGGCTCCCATGTTTGCAGTGCAGTCAGTATGTGTTTCGAAATCTGAAAGGATGCGGAGTCCAGATATTTTAGCAGCATCTTGTGAAGAATTTGAAAATGAAAAAATACATCTTCCCCTAGCAGTTTTCTCGTAAAGAGGAGGGGAAAATTGCAGAAGTACTTGGTTGACTCATTTGATAGTAAGCCAACAACTGAGTTGTATTTGTGCAGTGTCCATAGCGATAACCAGCCAGATGCAGACCCATAGGCTTCTGCGTGCAGACCCGCAAGCTTCCAAGTAGCACGCTGTACAGGAGTTGTCCTGTAAAAGGAAGGATTCTCTGTCTTCAGGTTTGAACCTAGAGTATTGCAAAGAATTGTGCGATGTCTTTTCCTATGTGTTGATCTGTGAACAGTGGCAGGGAAGGTTCAAGCAGGAAAAAAAATCAGAGTCCTAACCATGAATGGACACTCAATCTATCTTTCTAAAAGTAGATCTCAGTTTGTCATTTTTCTTCAGATACTGACAGTGTTAGGCTGGAGCATGTATGTATGCAAATGGCCCAGATATCAAAAAGAAAAAGAGGACTTTGAAATATCTATGCCAATGTTATTAAATATATATGATTCTTAAAGTACCTTTTTCACTTAAACTTCCTTCTTTGCACATTAATTAAATATTATCTCTAGGATAAGTATCTCTCATAGAAGATTAATGTATTATTGTCACATAAGAATGGAAGAGAATGACAGAATCTCTTTCCTTAAGCACCAAAAAGAATTTATTAATATAAAGAAAACACTCATAGCCCTTGAGCAATTCTGTCTCTGCTTCATAGAGAACCTTTCCTAGTCTCCCCTCATGTCTAGCTTCGTGCTAGAGATTCAAGGAAGCAATACATACATCCTGCCAGTTTAAAAATCAATCCACTTTTCAGGAGATAATTTAATATCAAGACATGATGTACCCAATATCCAAATATACATTCATTTTAATGTTTGACGCATCAAATACTCTGACATAGCCAAGTTTCAAAATAAATGGTTTGTTTTAGAGGTTGGATATGTCATATTAGCATCCACCCAGCAGATAGAGAAATAGATCAGAGAGTGATCAGGACATCAGGGAGACAGTTTAGAGAGAGATGAGAGAGGCCAGGTACATCTTGTAATGTTAAAAAAAGCTAGCTAGCAAGAAAGAAATTGTATAAATAGGTCATTGCAGCCCAACTGAAAAAAAAGTTTAATTTTAACTTGTTAGTCGGCATCTCCAGAGGCCTAATCCACTCCCTTCGTTGCAGGCTGTGCATTAAGCTGAGATATGTCTTATTTGATATCACAGATAGACAGACAGCCTCAAAGTGAAAAGATGATATCGGCCTCAGACAGTGCGCTAGCTTTGCGGGGGAATCGGCACCATTTGCCATGCTCAACTTCCCCTCTTCTTTCCTTCTAAATTCTTTTTATTAGCCTTAGCTTGTTGTCACCTGTCCTGGTTTTACTCTTTTGGTTCCTTCTGTAAGTGGAAGCATAAAACCACATGGAAACAAGGAGTATGGATGAACACATACCTGGTGCCAATGTCAATGACAGATCCCCAGACATCCCAAGGTATACAGTTCCCTCATTCCTAAAACCTTCCCCTATCTCCACCATTTTTGTTTCCTGACAACAGCTCTTGGCCACATGCTGTATCTGGGATTCAGTTAGTTAAATATAGCTCTTTAGTCCTAGTTTTAGATATTGTACAATGCTCCATTAGGCCTCCCGTGGCCAAATCTTCCCTCTAAGTCTAGAGTAGATGTCTACATTTTCAAATACAGTAGATGTCTACATTTTTTTCAACATTCAGTTGAATTCAGTTGAACGTTCGGTGGGGAGCAATTCATGCTCCCCACTTATGTGAACACATGCATGTGTGTACCTGTACGCATACAGAGCTGAACATATACTTACCTGGCCCTTCGTGCTCGTCTCCTCGGGAAAGATGCAAGTACTCACAGGGACCACAAATTGCAAATATTTTAATTACTTCCTTGAGTCACGCTTCTGTCTCTGGAGTCTGTTGAACTTTTATTCTGGTGACAAATGAAAATAAACTAAACACTCTCGTCTTGGCATGGGAGATGCCGTGCTGGTCTCTTTTGCCTCAGACCTCTCTCTAGTGTAACGTTAGACGTGTGTAATCATGACTGTACGTGGGTCGTAATTGTCTGCAATCTGTTAACTGGGGAATAAAACTGGGCCTGTGTTTTTCTAAGGGTTCAATTTCTCACCAAGATAGAAGTATTATTGAATGACTGCAAAGTGGGAGTTAAAGGATACTGCGTGTTAACGCTCCATCCTTTCACTACTAGGAGGTACCATGTAGACTGGTGCTATTGGCAGCTCTGCGCAAGAGACCAGAGTGAAGTATTTAAAAGGTCAAGAAAATTGAGGAAATTGAAGTTTGTTAGCAGAACTGTGTGGGAAGGATTGCCCAACCCCTGCCCACAGGATGGCACGGTCTGCCTGTTTCTTGACAAGTCTCCCATGTTGATGAACATCACCTGCACAGCCCCCTCCAGAGCGCTGGGAGGTGACTTCCATTTTTAGGTGTTTAAATCACATCCTCTGGGATCTGCACTATAGACCTGTTAGTTTTAATTGTACAGATACTGATGTATGGGTTTATATGTGCAATCTCTCACTATTATTATTAGCACCTACAGTGCACCACTCTATATGTTTAAATCTATATGTTGTTCTTCTGGAGAGTCTATATTTATACGCAGGAGTATGTCTCTCCTAACTCTGATACACTGCAATGTCCCAGCCATCACACCTGTTGTTCAGGTAGAGGCAGATGTAGGAGGCAGGCGCCTCTCTTTGCTCTCAAGTGGATAAATGAATTGGAAAACAGAAGTTGTTTATGGGCATTGTTCAAAGATACTCCTTTAGCTAAAGCAGAAAGTTTAAGACTCTGTGGGCACAGATGATAGATAAATCATAAGGTCCCCACCTTTGAATGAGAACAGAATGTAATTGGCATTAGTAAAGAAACACCACATTCTTCTCTACCACATCAGAGAATTTTTGCGACAACAGCCAGGAAAAAAATCCTGCCTAGAGACTGTGATTAGATATTCAATGAGTGCTTAGAAAAGTTAAGATTTCGATTGTTAAGTTTTCTTCACAAAGGTCCAAAGAGAACAAAACTGCCTGATGCTCAGTTCACCAGGTGCAGAAAGGCAAAGGAAGCCCTGATACAAGTCCCATCTGTGAAGTCCAAGAGCTGACTTGAAAATGTTCTGAAATTGCAGTCACAAACTATGTTTTTATCAGGGTATAATGGGATGTTGAAAAGGGAGTACAGGGCAAAATCTAGACAAGCTTTTTGCCAGCTTCTCAGTTAGGGTAATTAGTTAAAATCTGAATGTTATACTACTGACGTAGAAATACTGTTAGTAGTACACAGCAGCGTTTGCCTGTTCAAATCCCTTGATGCTTCTGTCATATACAACGATGAACAGATAGAGCTTTGCTTACATGGAAGTCCTTAACCAACAATGTGTTACCTCCTGTATGTTGAGAATAAAATGTCACAAGTAAGTATGCCACAACAAATGCCTTTTTTTCTGAATACAGATAAAAATATATCTGTTAAATATTACCAGCTCAAATTCTCATAACCTGGTCCGTCAATGGAAAGGGCCCCTCCTAAAAAGCATTTACTGAGGCAAGTTGTACTCTTGGCTCCCTCTTGCCTTTTATTTCTCCTTAAAATCATGTGCAGTGAAAAGAGGGAACAAACATGAATGATGCATGCCTGAATCACTAAATCGCTGTGGTCTCTGGCAACAACACAAATGTAGAAATGTTTAAATCGGCCTCATACTACCCAACAAATGATGCAAAAGGAGCCCTCAAAGAACACAGAGTGAGGGGAGATAAATGAGCATCATGTCAAGAACGCGATTTCTCACTGAGTTTGCACAGAACATGGGAATTTGACTTCCAAGAGATGGTTAGGGAATCTTTCTAATAAATCTTCAGTCCACAGTCATTGCTGTGTGCTTTTCTTTAAACATACTTTTTAAGAGCTGTGTAAGTTATACCCTCCCCAGTGAAATGTGTCAAGATATTACTAGTCAAGTTGAAGTCATTTAAGTGAATCATCTCTGCCTCCATGTTTATGCTTGTGATAGACAGGGATGGTCAAACAGGTTTTAGTTTGTGCTTGCGTTGAACAGCTTTTCAACCGCTGAGGTCTTCTCAAAGCCTTGTCTTATTTATTAGTAACTCACAAAGGAAAAAAAAAATTTAAAAAAGAAAAGTTGAACCTCTTCCCTGGAAAAAACCTCTGTGATTTTTTTTTTGTTGTTTTTTTTTGTTTATTGGGGTTTTTTTAATTACTCTATTCTCCTTTTTTATACAGCTGAGAAATTCAGATCATCAATAAAAAGGCAACTGTTTTTTAAATGATTTAGAGGCTGTAAGTCAATATGAAAATTGACTGGTCCTCAGCAGAGTCCTGCATCTCTTTAGACTCCTGATTTTGATTTCATTTTCCCTAATGTTAACCACATGAAAGTTACCTTAGGCTGCATCAAGTCTAAGCTAGTTGCTTAGTGTTCTCTGTCATCACTGAAAGAAATAGGCACTCGAAGAATAAAACATCTCACTGATAGGCATGCATTTTAGTTTGAGATGAATCACCTTGCAGAGATTCCTTGCTCTCTGCATTGACCAGAGAGAGCTTGAATGGTGGTCTACAACTGGACTTTTAATGTTAGGTGGCTAACAGTAAGTGATATAAATTCCATCCTTGGAATACGACACACTAGTTATTTTAAATGGGACTTGAGTCCTTTTGATGATGTTATCCTTACACTCCCCATGGCAGTCATAGGAGTTTTGACTCAGATCTTGGTAGCAGCTGATGATGGCCACACAGAACTCGGCACTGGCCTTATTTTTGGAGTGAGTGTAGAGGCACCCTTCGATTTTTGTGAAAATTGTGCTCCTGTTTTGCTTGCTTGCTTCTTTGTGTTTCCCGAATAAATAGAGAAGTAGCATCCCAGAGACCGAGGTAATGGCATCTGTTTGAATTATTTAAAATGTACTTAACTTTACTGATACTTTAACTAAATGATGGATAGCAATGTGAAGGGAGGGTCTTTCTGTTGAGTATCTTTTCTTTCAAGTAAGATTAAGTATTCCATCTGTAGGATGTTGTTATTTAAAAATCAGTTGTGCATAAATGAAGCCTTTGCGTCTCTGAGGTTCTTCTGGTTTTTAAAAAAAAAAAAAACTTTGAGCCTGTAGTAGTGAGGAAGAAATCTCTCCCTTTGACAGATTACTTTTTACATTTCTCTGGGCACTTGCCCTGCTATTTTGGTTAGGACAGAAAAGGGATGCACTAAATCCTCAGACCACAGGCCAGCTTAAAAGCATTTCCAGCACAGGTCCAACCAGCAAATGCCACAAACATCATGAGAAGGTCTTATCACATAAGAATTTCTGTCCTAAAAAATAGCCTAAGTTGCCAGTGTTCAAATAATTTAAGGTACGTACCTAAGCCAAATTGATCAACAGCCTTTTGAAGCTGGGCCATGCTAATTATTGCCAGTTTTACCAAATGTTATTTAAATTTGTGTTTATTCCCAAATATTATATATGCTTAGAAGGGGAAGCACATCCTCTAATTTCATTCCAAATATTTTGCTTTTGTTCAGAAATGAAACTTGAATGTTGTTCATGGATTTCTGCTCATTTTTTACCAACAAAGTGCATACTTCAGTCTGTGTTGTGGATGGTGCCATTACTAGCTTACCCAGAAAACCCCGTAAGAATCAAACAGCCTTTCTACCCAGGGTTTGACCCGCTGCACTTCAACATCCGTCGCAGGACTTGCACTGAGCGTATGGGACACGAGATGAGGTTTTTCTTTCAGTGTCACTTTAACAGCAGCTCCAAGAAATTGCCATCTCCACTCTGGACCTCTCCAGCCAGTCTTCTCCATGGGAGCTGTAGCCTCTTGTCAATTAACTCGCTTTAATTGATTTCTGTTTCTTCTCTAACTATAACCCTGTGGCCTTGCCTGCTGCGTAGCGCTGTTTATTCTTAAGCACTGGGTTTATATAAACTTTCTATCAAAATCATCCCTTTGGAAGGAAAGACATGTGATAAGGAGTTTCAATACTTGTGCTATCTTTGTTATCTCTTGTGGCTCACAATAGAGCCTGAATCATCATAAAATTGCACTATAAGTTTGTGTTTTATATGATGAACATCTGTAAAAGAAGAAGAAAAAGGAGCTGACAATTCTCTACCTGGCTCTGTATCTTTTTTTTAAAAAAAAAAAGAAAGGAAAAAAAAACATGATTGTCATGGATAAGAGCACAAACTGCTCACCTCTAAAAAAAAAAAAAGTGATGCAACTTTTTTTAGGTATAAACTCATCAACATAATTCTAATGAGTTATGGTCTTTGTTGTGAGAAATGAGAAATCCTGTGGTCTCACCCTAAAGAACATTAAAAAAACATTACTGACAGGAAATTGAAAAAGTAATATATGTCTGAATGAATATGACAACTTTTTTCTGATAGAGCAGATAGATAAATGTCACATACAAGTTTCAAAATACATTTAATTTTGCCACCACAATGGATATTCTCTTCATAAAATATATATGAATCAGGTTTCAATCATAAAACTTGACTGTGATAAACAAATGCATATTTGATAACTTTCTTCTTTTTATTTTTTTTTTTTGAGATGCTCATTTCTTTTGTGAGGTTATTTGTTGTTTACACATCTTTACATTTTCATTTCTGAGTGAAGCAACCTAGGTGACAAATTTTACGCATGTTGAGCCCGGATGAACTTTCTTTTTAATCTGAGAAATGTGTTCTTTTTCTTTTGGGGGAGGGTTGGGGGGGGAAGGAAGGAGCAGCTGGTAGATGCACAGACTCTCTTAGCTATCATGTTAGACATCAGTGAGTTTTCTAAGCATCGTTCAGGTTAGGGTGATGGGTGAGAAATGCATGCAGGTATTTTCAGAGCACGGGGCTGGCGCACAGATGACGGTAGACAGAGCACCGTCTTCTATATTTTCCCCCACTAAGCAGCAACTCTCAAACTAGGGGCCAGGTTGACCATATCCCAAGAGACTGAAAAAAGGCTCCCTATTAAAAGCTACAGAATAGATGGAAGTTTTAGACTCTCAACAAATGTATATAGCTTTGGGGGAAAGAGGTAAAGAAGGGAGTGTCCTCTTCTTTTGCAGTTTTCAGGCACAGATTCACTGGGGAAGCAGAAGACATTTGTTCCATGCCACTGGAGCATGCCAGCACACTGCCCGTCCTGACAGCACGAGGGCTTCCTCTCCCTTTTCAGAATCGGGACTGCTTCAGCCTTCTCGTTCTGCAGTACCCAGCACATCAGGCTTCTGGTCCTTAGCCGAGCTCTCGGAGCCCGCCCTACTGCAAGTGCTCTTGGAGACCTTCGCAGCAACGAATGCAGCAGGCTCTAGAGAAGGAAATCTGTTATGTATCCGGAAGCATCCTTCCGGATCCTACTATTGCATTTGAATCCACATTAAAGAGTGAGGTATAATTACATTTTACTACCTCATTTATCAATCTTTTAGTATAAATTCCTGCAGCATTTTGAGCAGAACTGAATGACTTTTTTTTCATCGCTGATTTGTGATGGAAAAATGGCATTTAATCTAAATATAAAATGTGTCATTTTGACAAATTTTGTTCAGTAAAAATTTAAAGTACAGTGTCTGGGTAAGATTTAAGTGTCTCATTTTTACATGTTCTGTTTGAAAATTTAGCGGGGTTTTATTCGAGTTCAGAAAGGTTAAAAGAAATATGAAATATTTTAGTTTTGAACAGAGTGGCTCAATCTACCCCAAACAGTTTTTTCAGATTTTTATTTAATTTTAAATTTAGCTTAAGTTCCATTTTGAAGTGAAAACAAAAAAGAACATAATTCCCACTTTCTTTCCAGACCTACTCATGAGTCATCCGCTTGGTTTGCATGGGGCTGCTCCATTGCGCCAAATGGGTTCTGTATGAATGGGGGAAAAGAGAGAGAATCCCTATATTTATCTAGCTTCAGCTGAAACCAAAGCCTGAGATAGCCGATCAAAACCAGACCTAGGATGTGCAGGGTACACGTTAGCCTGAGACCATTCATAATTTAAAAAGAACTATGGGCTGCAGCTAGACCCAAACATCAGCCTGTGCCATGTTCAAGTCCCAGGGGCCATTGCATTCAGGTCAGTAGATTTACTTCTGATTTTTATTAGTAGAAGTGAAGTCAGAGAGAAGCCTGATAATATTATGCAAGCGTAGCTCCAGACTGAAATGGAGTCCAGAGATAATTGGCATTATTATCAATGAAGAGATGAAATCTTCCTAGAAAATATGACCTGGCGATTGGCAGCAGAACCACGGCAGGCCATTGAGTGCAGCAGAACCAGCGGACCATTGAGTGAAGCTCAATGGCTCTTGTAAATGACTCTGGGATTCCAGTTATTCAGCCCGCTCCTGACTCATAAGATCTACACTGTGATATAATCCCAGACAGTTAATTGGGGGCTAAAAAGATAGAGCTATAGTGTGTGTCAAGATCAAATATGTTTGCATAGTAATGACTTCCCTTGAATGAAGAGGGGAAAAAAAGGGAATCCGTTGTGGCCTGAGAGACTCAGTGGGGTAGAACTACGAACAATAAATATTTTTGTAGTCCTTAGTGCACTCAGTGTCACTATTTTGGAATATTGTGCTATCTTGGCAATTAATAAGATTTCTTTTCTGTCTAGCCGCTTCCTCAAAACTTATTGGCACTGTTCTGGTATCTTTAAGCATTCAAAAGGATCAAAGAGCTTTCATCTTTTAATGCATTTTACTGTGCTGTGTTCTGCGCAGGAAGAAATATTGATACTGTTTCAAGGGGAGTTAATATATTCAGTTCTGTCTCAGAAATGAGCACAATTCCTTGACTTATAAAATTGAAAATCTGCCATTACCCACAATTAAAATGTTCCATATACGAATTATACTGTGGCATTTGCACTTCACTCATCCTCTTCTGCTGTAATTCACATAACACTAGGGAATCTTCTCCACTATTGCTCCAAGATTTAATAAGAAGTGCTTTACAGAGGGTTTGTATTACTGAGACTTAGTTGTTTTTTAAAAAATGTATTACAAGGACATTTGTAAGTGCAATATCCATTTTCACAATACTTAAAACTAAATTTCATTTTGCAGTTGCTCTTTCCCCTTTTCATCTCAGCTTTGTTCTCCTCATCGAAGATTCCACCATTTTTAGGCTTGCTAACTAATATCTTGCTCCACGGATTGGTATCAGGGAGACTACTCAAAGTAAGGCAAAGCCTGAATGAACGAAGCAACATCTGACAGTCCTCACTAATACTTTTAAATTTGCATCTACTAAAGATATCTGTGGTTAAGTTCTCTGGTTCTTTCAGGCAGTGAGTATAGTACATCATTCCATAGGGAGCCTTCTTGCTTCATTTGGATCATTTCCACATTAAGGCATTACATACCAGGAAAGAGAGGCTGAAACTGGTGGGCTGGCAGTGTTAGGTTAATGGTTGGACTCGGTGATCTTAAAGGTCTTTTCCAACCTAAATGATTCTATGGTTCTAAGTGTAGACTGGCAAAGCCGAGCTCTGGAAGTGCTCTGGATGTTCCTGGGGAGGAACATGTGGGGTAACAAGAGAAGAGAAGGGCTATAGCTGGAACTGTGAATGATGTCCTCTGAACTTGGGCAGGATCTGTTCATTCAGCGCAATTCATTGAGGTCCACTGACACCCCAGGTGCCACAGTTACAAGAGTAAGTTGTGCAAAACAATAGCTCTAGGGAAATATTTAAAATAAACTGTAAGCAGAAGGATCTCTTCTAGCGTTATCGTTTCTTTTTTTTTTTCCCCAGCTTGTAGCCGTGTTCTTACCCATTCTCCACAGTGTGTAAAAGTGACCTTAAAGGAACATCTTGAATGTACAACAGAAAAAAAAAATTGATAGCCCTGAGAGGGACTCAAATCCATGTATAAACTACCACAAACAGATGTATTTTGGCCAGTGGAAATGGAGCAGTGACTGAATGCTGGATATTCATCTCCAAATCCACAGACAGCTACCTCCTGAGTGAAGTGCCATTGCATCAGGAGAATGTTTTGTCCTGAGAGAGATGCTAGGACCAGTCATTTGTGGTAGATACCATCACATATACTAAGTATCTGTACTACAGAGCTTATTATTATAACCGTGATTGGTATCGGGTGGTGGCCAGAGTGGAAATTTTAAGTCAAGCTGTTCAGATGTGAGCAGAACACCTGTCTTTCCCTTCTATCTGTCAGCTCAGGTGAAATGGATTAATGATGCATTTGATAATGTGAGATACTTTAGCTGTTGCGCTTTCAAGCAGTGAAGCATACATTCCCACTACCGGCATTCAAGAAAAGAAACAGCTGAGGGTACTTTCAGTGAGATAGCCACCTTTGACATAAAAAAACCCCTACCTTTATATGGTATCTTTTCTTGATAACTCTAAGGTAGCCTTACAAAAAATTACTTAAGGCTCATGGGAGTACCGGCAGGGAGATAAATAGTATTTATACGAACATATTACAGATGATTGAATGGAGGACTGGAATTTTAGTGACTTTCCAAAGGTGAACTGATTGGCAGAGCAGCGCGCTGAACCAGCAGCCATACCAAATTTCACAAGGTAAGAAGGACTAAGTCTGGTTTATATTGGGTTGGCAAATCTTCAAGGAGGCATTGGTACAGAAATGAATAATCAACTCTCTGATAAATGTGTGACAAAAGTTATATTTGATCTTGGGAAGGATTTTTATTCCTAGAGATTCAGGTCCAGAAACTTGAAGTTATTACTATTTTCCATCCAAGAATTTGCATATGTCCCATCTAAATTTTACCACCTCCTTTCAGTGAAACAAATTTTTCCTTCATGTCCTGAATGTCCACATAATTGTGCTGCATTATAACGAAATTCCACTTTATAGGCTGGAATATCGGTTTCCATAATGGTGACCCACAGCAGGGAGGGAATCCAGAATGGTTTGTTCCACCATTGTCATACTGGTGATTAGCGTTGTGGTTTGTTCTCAGTAGTCTGAAAATTGTTTGTTGAAGAAATGCATATACTGTAAAATTTAAAACTGTTTCAGTAGTATATTTGTCTGGCCAGGTGCAAAGGTTTGCAGAGTTATTCACCTCAGCCATGCCTTGAGTTTTTGTTAGACTATCACGTTAGTTACAATAAGATCAACAGTTTTATTTAACTAAAGTCTAGATCATCTAAAATTGTAGAAACTTCAGCTGAAGTAGGGCATGACTTTGTATTTAAAAGAATGTCATGTTGTAGAGGTGCAATGTTGAAGTGATGAGTTGACAGACAACTGCTGTGTCATCTATAGTCATTGCATCTGGGCAGCAAGCTCAAGATTTATAACAGTATTGGAGAAATATGATTGTATAGCGGCAATGTTGAGTATCATTGCTACTGATTGCTTGCAATGTGTATTAGTCTTCTTGTAATGAATTTTGGGTAAATCTGAAATGATTGAATGAGCCGGCACGCCTAACTAATTTCACCTTTAAGAGTTACAGACTGAGAAATCTGGTAATCTCTGATAAATATTTTATATAGTGTAGGTAATTTGATAGTGAGAAGATGAGAGTAGATTATTCAAGAATATATTGATGGCCTAGAAATTCTTTGACCTGTAATCTCATTAAAGAACTATGGTCCTAAAGATTGCATCTGAAGATTATTTGACGGTTAATGATTTCAGTCCAGTTTATCATGGAGAAATGTCCGAGAAAACATACATTGGTATTCTAAACAGACAAGTCAAGGCTAGAATAAAACATTATTAAGCTTTCAAAGTAATTTGGCCAGAATATACTTCTGTTTCTGTGGGAAATTTCATCAATGAAAATTAAAAAGAAAAATTAGTCTATGAGGATTCAAAATGTAATGTATATTTGCAAGACCATAATACCTGTGGTGGAATAACTTTCTCAGGAATGGCATCACAAGATAAAGTAGTGACAGCAGTGAGTGCCTACTGAAGGCAGTTAAGAGCATGCCATCTCCTTAATCGAGCTTCTTGTCTGTGCAAAACAAGTTGAAAAGAGTAACCAAGAAAGAATAGAGCACCAGAAATTCTCCTGCTTACCCAGACACAGATATTCACGGTAGTGTGCAAAGTCTCTTTTTTAAAGGAGTAACATTGCAACTTGAAAAATTAAAACAGCACTATTTCAGTGAGGACTGCTGTGGCAGTAGAGAACATTATCTGGTTCGTATCTACGCAAGATTATGTCTCAATAGCAGCTCTTATTTAAAAACCACAGGATCAAAGAGCAATTGCTAAACCCTGCCTCATTCTGGCTCCCGACCTCTCGGTAGCATCTCCATAGTAGGCCGGTACAGTGCAATACACCGCCAAGTAGCAAAGCTAGTTCCAAACAAGCCGATAATTTTGCCATAGCATGGAAGCAACCTAATCACATTGGCAGGCGTTGTGCTTGGCCTGATTAGGCTTGCTGAGAAAGGGCAATTTGTTTCCCAAGCTAGCCTTGAATGGCTCAGCATGGCATGTATTGCAAAGTGTAAGGCTGCCTACATTTTCTTCTGCTGTGTGTCCAGTATGTTAGATTCTGATATAGCCATATAAAGCAAGTCCAGTCTTTATGCTGCGAGGGAGAAGCAGCAGTGAATATTAGTGTTATGTTAATGCCCAAAAGAGACAATCCCTGTTCTAAATGGTTTGTAATCAAAAGACACAAAGTAATGGTAGGGTTTGCCGATGCATCGCATATACAAAACTTGTAAAGGCTGAGAAATTTTATTTCAGAGCAGGGATTTCATGTCTCTGAGATGCTTGATACTTCGTTGAAATTGAAATCTTCAGAGAAGCCAAGGTAGCAATGATACTTCTGTAGGCAACTATGAAAACCTCAGCCTGCATGAAGAGAAAGTAGAGGTCAATGAATATTTACCAAAATATTTTCATCGTAATTAAATCTAGACATTCATGCTGGTGACTCGGTTGCTTTGTAGTTACTTCCTGAGAAACTGAATACCATTGCTTTTTGTTCTCAAAAAGATACCAAACCCACACGCACAAAAGTGTATTCGCTGGTGTACACCCTGTGAAGATCTGCACAGCAACCAGGAAAGCTGTTTGTGGTTTGGGGGACAAGCAGTCAAATGCTAAAACCAGTAAACTGTGACTTCTTTTTGTGATCACCAAACATTGTTAGAAATTATGGCTGTTTTGTCATAACAATTCTGTTATGACAATATTGACTGTTTTGTCATAACATAATATCATGGATCTGTTGTCGTAACAAACAAAAATATTGCTGAAATATTTCATACAAGTCATCCATCAAATAATTCTAAATAATGAACACTTTATAGGAATCTGGCTAGCTGATTTTCAGAAATGCTCAGGAACTGTAAATCTAATTAAAATCAACAGTTGCTTCGCTCAACTCAGAGAGCTGTGACCTCTAAGGGTCCTTATGCCTGACTTAATTCTTGATTTTAAAAGGAAGCTAAATCTGGTAAGTAGATTGCTTAGAAAGAACAACTCAGCAGACACTGAACATAATTTTTAATCTTTGATTTGGTAATTATATATCTTCAGCTTTTTCTAAAGAGAAAATGTTGTGTGGTGTTATTTGGAATGTTTGATAAAAGAGACGTTCTTTTTTATGGCTGTATACAGGCCCCTTCTAACAGAACATAACGGTATTTACTTGAGAAGAATTTCACCACATAATTCCTACTGTGATGACAAATAAAGTCCTGTCTAGTTTGATGTTAGTATACAAACATTATTTTCTAAAAAATAAAGCACTGAGAAAGTCAGGCAGAATGTCAGACTCAGTGTTCCATTGTGATACTTATAACCAATATACCTTCCAGTATGTTGTATGATATATGAACAATACTTAACCTTGAAAATTATAATTCCTTACATGAAAAGGTGTCTCAGAAGTACAGTTTCGTAGGTACCTGTTTCTAGTATCACTGTTTGATGCCTGGTTCTTGTAATAGCATTTCGTTGTGCCTTTTTTTGAGCTCTCATCAGGAAATAAAAGGCAACAAAGCAAATTTGCAAGCTTTGCATAAATTAATACTGCTTTTACTTCAAAAGACACAGGCAGCCTTAGCTTCATCCTGTCTTGAGGTTCAAGAATCATATTGTTGTTACCCCAAAGAACGAGTCGGAGTAGCATTTCTTTCAGCAGTAGGCTGCAAATGGAGCTCGTCTTCACGCTTCCAGTTTTTCAGTGTGTAGGTTGGTAGTATATATAGTATAGTGTATATAAATAGCTGGGTTTATTGATATTGGTAGATAATAAATCATATATATATTTTTAAAAAATGTGTCTACGTGTTTATAATTTATATAGTTAGTATATATATGTGTGTGATTAAGAAGAGGGCAGCTGCCCAGAGGCTAAAGAATCCAGTGCAGATTCTCCTTATTCTGCCCTTTCCTCAGTCATTTTCTCCTTAGATTATCTCCTTAAAGTAACTCATGCTGATACAGTGACCATACAAGAAGGAACATATCTGTGAACAGAAGCAACTTCCGGAGGAGGTTTGCAAAACTGTAGAAGATGAACCAAACCCTAAACACTGTCCTATGTACTGTAGATGGTATGACTGCTGGGGTTAACTTAGCTTTTGGCCCTGTAAAACTAGAAAAAATTAGTTTAAACATATCAGCATCATAGACCAGAAGCCAAAGTGAGCTTTTGTTTCAGATTGTATTCTGAGGACTAGAAAATGAAGATGAGTGAAGCATATCTAAATCAGCAAACATTCACTTAGTGATTTTTTGGCTCGCCACGTAAGCGTAAGACTTTCATGCGTTCTGTTCACAGTTTGAGATGTTACATTAGCTTGTGTGTATGTGGCGGTTTGTCTCGTTTTACTGAACATCTTTTCTGTTGCTCCTTTTACTTTTTCCCTGGTTTTCTATTTTATTTTTACAACGTTCTTCTGTTGTTCAAAACTGAATAATTAACCTTCAATATTTAAAGGGCTGTAACATTGATAAAATCAGAGCGATGTTCATTTTGATGATACTACTGAAAAAACTTAACATTTGCTTTTTATAGTTAAAGACTTTTTCAGATTAAATATGGTACTGTTTGCTTTATGTCAGCCCTGGCTGACAGTTGAAACAACCTAGTGTAGTCAGTCTTTGATTTTACTTAGCCTTTTCACAGCAGAAACAAAGGCAGTTGTTGAACCGTCCGTTTGACTACAGTTTGTAATATTCCTTTGGTAGTGCTAGGAAAACAATTAAGCAAGGCACCATCCCTGTTTCTGATGAGGGGAGAGGGAGAAGAACTTAATAAAAAACAGTTGTATGCTTCATTTTAGAGGATTATAGTAACTTCACCTAATGTCAAAACACAATTGGTTTATTAGGAACCACAAGGAAGGACTCACTGCTGGGAAATCAGTAATTAGTCCTTCATAGGGTTATGCAAAATCTGGTTTTATATCTGCAGCACGAGTGGGGCTACAATTAGACATTTATCCCCAGAAGTTCTGAGCAGTCGCTCAGCTCTGCCCGCAGTTTCAGCCGGTGAGTTACAGCAAGGTAATCCACAAAGGCAATTAAATATGAAGATGTGTTGTCAGTCAAGAAAGGATAAGAATGGATTTTTTTTTATGTTATTCTTTCTTAAGAATCAATTATTTAAGGGATCATTTTTAAGAGATCAGGTGGTTTCATTTCATTTCTAAGAAGAAACCTTTACTGAGCAAGGCAAGGGACCAAAATCTGTTTAAGGGCACAACAGTGACTAGCACTTCAGTTTATCACTGCTAGGACGTTACCCTGCCATTGGGGGTAGCATGCACAGATGTTGATATGCTGAGGGTTTGGGATTTTTCCCCTTCATGGTCGGCTCCATTCCTTGGGATTTGACCTTTACGTTAATTGTGCGTTTATTCTTTCATTGCAGAGGAATGTACGGTTTGCAGGACTATGTAGGCAAAGACTGCTGAGCCTACAGATGGTACATAGGAGCAGAACAACAAATGAACTTAATGTGCAAGCCAAGCCTTACAACTTTATTTCATGTAAATAACGCTTAATCGCGGAAGTTGTCTTGGCAATGGGAGATTCAAGTTGTAAGATGTGAGAGCCCTGATCTCAGATATCTTGAAATCTTAGGATGCTAAAATGACACTAACAGATTAATCAATGCAAAATATTCAGATACTCTTAAAAAACACCCTGAATTTCGTTTGAAGTTAGAAACAAATCATTGATTTTTAAAATTTAGTTAACATTGGGAAGCATAGAAAACTAAATTAACATCTGTAAAAACTGCTCTCTAAGCACTTCAAGATGCAATTGATCTATTTATTAATCCATAAACAAAAATGAAAGGATCTGACTGAATACTTGAAGTGAAAATCTGACCCCACCAAGGTGTCTGGCAACACTCTGTCACTTGAACAGAGCCAGAATTACAGTCTTGGTGTTTTAACTAGAGGTAGACCAAAGCCCTGTCTCTGTAAAAAAGCTGAGGTCTGAATTTACATTCAATATCTCGGTACGATTTCCAATGTCACATCTGCGCTACATTTTGTGCCTGTATCTAGAACCTGTGCCTCAGACAGACACAACCAGGTGTAATTTATTTTAATCAGCAGCACTCTGCAGATTACTGTGCCTGACTGCCTTAGAGGTTATGGAGCATTGAGAAGGGGGTCCCTTGAATTAACCCTTGGACTTTCAAATGTGCCTGCTTGTTGGTTTGCATACAACACCTGTTTTGCAACTCCTCTGTGAACGCGTAGTGCTTGCTTCCAGTGGTGTGAGGTATAAAAGGAATCGTGAAAGTCGTGTATAGTGTAAAAAGACCCCAGACTTTTTAGATTATATTTTTGTGGCATCAGAACTTTTAAAGATGTGCTTATTTTCTCAATGTGTTTGACACGTGGGATTGTTTATGAATTTGAGTAAGAAGCCTCTTCTGCTACGTCTCAGAGAAGCTGTGGCTGCCCCATCCCTGGCAGTGTTCAAGGCCAGGTTGGATGGGGCTTTGATCAGCCTGGTCTGGTGGGAGGGGTCCCTGCCCATGGTAGTTGGAACTGGATGGGCTTTAAGGTCCCTTCCAACCCAAACCATTCTGTGATTGTGTAATTCTATAAGTATCTTGGGGGATAAGTCCCTGTCACATGCTGTTCCTGAACTGTCCTTGAATATAATCTGAAATAGCAGCATTTGCTAGAAAGGAGCAATGTCTCCCCACTAGGGAAATCACTGGCAATTAAATAGTCTGTACTGTGGCATGCCGGTGTCTCAAGCCTGTGGCATGGTCTTGTTTTATTTCTTCAGAAAATTTAAAGGTATCAAAACCATAAATTGTCTTCATAAAGTGCTAGCTTTTATGATACTTTAACAGGACAGATTAGCAAGGCCCAGGGTGAAATTTCATACCAAAATTAGAGGAAGAAGGATCTGGCCCAGCATCAGGACGGTCACACAAGGTTTGAGGACGGGATCCCGTTTCAGTACTTCACCCTATGTGTGAATCAGGGAGCTGTTAGGATGTTTAGGAGACAGTATTTGGAGAAGGGGGAACTTGAAAGGGGAAACTTGAATCTGGGTTTAGCCATATCAAAGATGCCTGCCATAAAGGGCAGCCCTGTTGGTTAACTAGAATCAAGTGCATGGTTCTTTTTTTTTTTTTTTAACCAGACAAGATTTTACTTTATTTTGGTATAAAATGGAAAAAAAAACCCTTGAAATCTTCAGATTTACCATTGGCTCCTATGGTAACACCCCTGAGGGCATTTGTTCGTTTGTCCTTCTGAACACCTCTCCCAGCTGAGTTTTCCCTGCCCCGTTCCTGGCTGCGTACAGGATGGTGTGTGACACACATTAATACATATAGATAGCCTTCTGCTTCTGACCTTACAAACTGTCCACTTCAGCACTGTCATTCTATAAAATGTCCAACTGCAGTCCAAGAAATGCATTTTAAATGTGAATGCAAACATTTCTATTACTGATAACACCAGCGCAGCATTTTTTGCTTTGCTGGGATTAGGACCTTGATAGTTAAAGTTACATTGGAGTAATGACACTCCAAGGTCGTGTCCTTTACTGACATGGCGAAGGAAGGAGAGGCCTTTGCTATGTTTCTGCTGATAAAATTAAGAAGGATTATTCCTTGTGTTTGGTGACATACGTTAAAAGTAAAAGAATGTATTTGTGGCCCATAAATATTTTAAGTCACCAAAAACTGGGAGAAATTTACATGTTGCACTGCATGAAAGTTGTATTTAATTCATGCTGAGAGTCAGATTTGATAAAACATTCTGAAATCTGATAATGATGTACATAAGTGCCTCCCTCCTCAGTAAACAGCCGTCTTCTCACATGAACAGTAAAGCAGCTGCAGTTCAGCTAGGGATACCTTAAAAGTAAAATAAAAATACTGTGATGGGCAGAGAGAAACTCGCAGGAAATTCCAGCTTAGAAGGCTAACTCGCAACCTCTGTCTGAATATGCTCCATTGTGCTTCACTTTCATGCTCTGTAAAATGGGGGTAATAATCTTTATTGATCTCTCTACCTTGTAGGAATGCATTAAGGAGAACTTAAATGATATCTTTGCAACGTTTTGAACAGTTTTGATATATGCAGCTCTTACAATACAGCCTAGTAGGTGGGCTTGCCATTTTACCAGGTCCTCCCACTGGAGAGCTGTCCTGCTTCTCTTTACGGTTCTCTGGTCTTCCCATCCAAACTTCTAACTGGGCAAGTTTGGTAAAGTGACGATGACTTCAGCACCTACCACTTGTTAGCTGAGCTGCCATAGCTAACCAAGTGCACTCTTCTCACTCAAGGAGTTGGTTTAAGTTGTCAGGTTGAGGCTACCTAGAAGGCACACGGTCGGGCTGTGACTGCGGAAGGAGCAGTCACTCGTTAGGACGCTGTCACTTGATTGAGTCATATCTTAGCCTAATGACGGCAGGAAGAGGGTGATCCTCTGAGGAGAGCCACCTGCCCCTCAGCTACACCTGAGTTAGTTGGATATCGTTGCGTGATGCTTTCTTGAGGATGGATTTTCTGGGGTTGTTGTGTATCACCTCTGGTGATTCAAATATGCAGAGATCTTCACAGACCCCTGTTACTCTTCACAAGACAGTTCATACATGTATCCTTTTTATATCTTTAGCAAGAGATTCAGAGCTGTTCCTCTAGTTTTGTGCTCTCAGAAAGTAACTTGGTGGCCTGCCCACAAAGCTACTGATGTTTTCACTAAACAGCTATTTTAGAGCTAATTTTACACTGTATTGTACAGTTCCTATTGATATAATGTAAATTAAATGTTGAAATCAATAGGAATTTTATATATTTGTTTTGGAGACAAATTTGCCTTCAAGTTTCATCAGAAACACTTTAGCCTGTTTTCACAAGGAAGCTAGTCATGACTAGTGCTGTCTATCCTTCCCTCCCTCTTTCCACCCATCCATCTCTCCATACCTACCTAATGGCTTTGAAACAGGTGACCAATTTCAAAAAAATTTATCAGAAATAGAGAGATCTAAAAAGGTGATTAAGCTGCTAAATGGAATGAGTATCAGCTGACAGACTGAGGAAGGCTACCCTGTTAGTACCCCCACTGAGGAAGAAGAGGGAGAACTCGGCCATAACCCACCCCATTTCTCAGCAACCAAGTAGGCCTACGCTAGTCAACGTATGCGGTAAGGGACACGCGGCAACGGGGGTCGTGCTGGTGGGGGACAAAAGGGACATGCAGTGTGGTGGATGGTGAGGATAAAGAGGAGGCAGCAAGGCTTCTGGAGAGGGAAAGCTGGAAACCTTCCAATGGGATAGGTGTTTTCAGGGGGGCTACGATAAAGTCAGAGGAAATGTGGCGAAGGAAATAGAGATGGGGTTTGCTTTTTTTTTCTTTTTTTTACTTTCCTGTTGTGGTAATCCTATGACTCTAGCTTCATTTGTTGTTGTTTGGGGGGGGAAAAAGTTTGGTTTTATTCCCAAGTTTCATCAGAAGTTTGTTTCAGATGCTCTAATACTTGTAAAAAGACTCCTCCAACAGCATAACTTTCTTCAGCCTAGTGGCTTATTGACTGACAGGCTTTCTTACAGCATCTGTTTGACATCTCATCCTAATATTAGTTTTACAGGCACATTCACATTTTAGGAAATCACTGTATTCTCAAGTCTGAGATGTCACAGGTGTCTCTTTCTGCAAGTACTTGCCCCAGAAATGTTAGCGAAAATGTTTTATCTAACACCAACCCTCCCGTTGTGTTGTACTACTTAGCTGTCATCCAAAAGCAGCTGCATTTTTATGAACGTATCTTAATAAGCCGTGTTCTGAAAGGCACCGGTATCTCTTTGTTCATCCCTAAGATCACTTGGGTGTAATAGGTGGTCATCTAGAGTAGTAGGTGTCAGTAAATCGAAGAAAATTCCCTAAGCACCTCAGTTCACAGTTAATAATATTGTACGGATGAGTTATAGAAAGCAAGACAAACAGACTGGTATTTGCACCTATTTCACTCTGTGTTCAAATGAGAGGTGGGAACAAAGCATCATCCAGGGGCCAGAGCATGGCCCAGCGTTTGTTTCACACAGTCTCAACCACAGCAGATTTGTTGGGGATGGCAGTGGACGGTGCTGAAGCGTACAGGTGATATGTGATGCGACAAAAGAGTTTGAAAGTCCTCATCACCCCAGTAAAGGAACGGTTGTTTCCCACCCTCAGCCTGTCGTATGTCTCTCTGTTCTTATTTCACCTAAGTTTGATTTAACACGCATAAAACAAGTGCTTATGTGTGGCAAGTATATGCGGCACCTGTGCATTTTCCCTTCCTATGTCCTTTTTTCCAGATTATTGGAACAATCCCACTGATGCCTAATCCAGTCCCCTCCAGCCAGGCGGCAGGTGGAGCTCAGGGACTTCAGGTGCAGCCGATAACTCCACAGTTATTGACCAACGCCCAGGGTCAGATCATCGCTACCGTCATCGGCAACCAGATACTCCCAGTGATCAATACCCAGGGAATAACGCTATCGCCACTCAAACCAGGCCAGCAGGTAAAGTGTCTGTAGCCTGAATGATTATCAAAACAGATGCACGGAAATCTTCTGCTCCTCATGGACTCTCTCATAGCCTTTCTAAACACTTCCGCCTCTTTATAATTTTTAATAACAAAAGATGAATTCTATCATACATAGTATATTAATGCATACTATATACATAGTTATTATATAATGTCACATTATATAATTTATTTCTACATTATGGGGTTATCCATTTATTCCTTTTTTCTCTTTTAAAGGTCAATATAGGGCCAACTGAGAAATTCTCTGCAGCAAAAGCACAGTAGGAATATGAGACAGCGGAGGTCCATCTGGCCTATAAAGTTCAGTCCCCTGGTTAGTGGTCACCTAGTAGACTGGGGCTTGAAATGTTTTGGAATGTGCAGAGAAAACAAAGGCAAATATAAACACTTGTAGTCTCCTTCACTGGAAAATCAGATATGATTGTGCATATTTGCATAGACAGAAAGTATTGTTAGGGAAATTATTATTCAGTGTAAGGCACCGGGCAGTTTACAGACTTTAGGATGGGTGCAGCAGCTTCACTGAGGTCTGAAAACATTTCTGTAGTTCTTTTTATAGTGCTCTAAAGTCAAATTCATTAGTTTGTCTACATCTGTAGAGCAAAGAATTGTAATGCCACCTTTTTTCTCTGAAAGAGAGGAAATTGAGGATGGAGGAGACATCAAATGTGATTACCAAAAAGATATTTATAAAAGTGTCACTCAAATAAATGTTCAGCTTAGCATTCCTATTGCTGGTAGTGCTTGTTTGCTAGTCCTGCCCACACCTCCAGCGGCAGGTAGCAGCCTTTTGTACATTTTTGAGAATCCCAGGCCGCCCTGAACTCCAAGCTAATGATTTTTTTTTTTTTTAATTTATAAGTAGAGATCCCGTTGATCTCTAAGGTGACTTTTTTGTTTGTTTTGAAAATGTTTCACATCCAAGTGGTTACAGCCTCCTTTTTCCATCCTATCCTCTGTGATATCTGGCAAAGGCATTTTCCAAAGCACTTGTCATTTATCTAACTCTATTTTCTTTAATGGGAGCAGACTTCTACTACTGGCAAGTGCTTTTGCAGTTGTGTGTACGTGGTTTCCAAGAAAGCGGGATGGATGGGAGGGTGGGCTTTGTGTTCTCCCGCACGGGAAAGCGTGACAATGGAATAAGAAACTTGGCAGTTTACATTTACTTTCCTGGGGGTGTGTGGAGTGGGGTGTTTCTTTTTGGAGTCAGTCCTCTGAAGAGATTAAATTTTTCCTTCTTTTATGGGGGAAGCTCTCAAAAAGCATCACAATTCTGAGATCCCATTTGGAACTGATGAAATTTAGAAGTAAAGAGGAGGATAGCGGTCCTATATGAATACCTACATCTGTTGGAGCCTGATGAAGACTATTTTTGATCGGGGGCAGGGGGGAAGTAGTGCAAAAACTATATGAAAAAATAGTACACATTATCATTTTGATGGGAATGGCAGAAAATTCTTTCTATGTATTTGTGCTCCCTCTTCTGGCTCTTCTGCTTTAGTGAGGGAAGGCAGAGGGAATTTTGCCAGTGACTTCAGCAG
>NW_009596711.1:39268-39493 GCF_000690535.1 Cariama cristata
TCGGAGGAATAATTTGGATGGAGGGTCAAAAGCAATTGAGCTGGTACTACAGAAACTGCCGTATCATCTGAAAAGTAACTAGAATTACACAACGTATAAGGAGATCCTGAACTTATTGCCTGGGTAAAGACTTAGCCAAACTGTAGTGTTTGGCTAACGATACCGTATTTAATCATAAGTTTAAAACCTTGTTTTCAGAAGAACTGAGTGCTCAAAGTCAGAGGG
>NW_009596711.1:39518-53070 GCF_000690535.1 Cariama cristata
CATTTGGTGTCTCGTAACTTGATGAAAGAAGCTTCAGAAGCGGGAAAGAAGAGTACAAGACAAGTTTGGGAAAAGTTTTGAGAATGTCACGAAGAAATAAATGAGGAAATAAATAATGTAGTAAAATGTTGCAGTTGCAGATGATCCCAGTTTAACTTTCAACTTGTCACTTCCTCGGAAACTAAGTACAGCAGGAGAAAGAGAGGTGATTGCAAGCACTGATAGTAAGCTGCTGCTTATTAGCTGAGTCACAATAATTGAACCCGCGTAGCCGCTTTGAGTTGCTAAGTAATGCATGCTAATGCTTACTTTTTGCCTGAAGACTTAAATGCCTCATAGATATTGATAGATACTGGTTTTAGTCAGTTTTACTTAGGTAGACTACATGCATTCTTTATTCATACAACTTTTTCAAACTTGACAGACTAAAACCTCAATGTCTCCTCATGGAAACGAGTTCATAGATTACTTACATGTAGTATAAAGCAGTGCTGCTTTTTTTTGTGTTGTAAAGAAGTTGCTTTTTAAGGTACACAAGCAAATCCATTGTAATCCTATTCCTTTTATTTTTAAGAATAAATAGATGTTTCTCATTTATGTTCTTTACCCAGAGTAGGGATTGTTCCTCTTTAACTTACATTGAGTAGTTAAAGCTTCAATGTTTTCACTGTTTTCCAAGATTTTGCTAATCTAAGCAGCAGCACCTGTGCACACACCGAGAATTTTCCTAGAAATTGTAATGGCTTTTGAAAGCAGGCAGCTGTTTGCACTCCTGTTGTAGCCTGTGTCCTTTTTATCTCTGTTCATAAACAAATTTTTCTTTGCCTTTAATAATTTTTACTGCCCATCTCCCAACCATTTCAATTTCCACACTAATCTCTTCGAGATTTTGTGATCAGAACTGAATGCCATGATCACAGTGAGGATGCATCACTGTTTTGCACAATAACATTATAATATTTTCAGCATTATTTTCTCTCTTTATCTCAATACAGCCTGACAGCCGGCTTTCTTCTAACTATCTCTGCTCATGGAGCAGGTTTTTCAATAAGCAGATGTATCCACCATGATACATCTTTGCTTCCCTGATTGTTACCATGTGAGTCACTAAAATGGTTCCTTTAAATGTGAATCACTTTGCACCTATCTGTCCTGTATTTCCTCTGTCATAATGTTCCCCCGGTGTGTTGTAAACAGGATCTGTAAGTTGTTCATGGTATGCTGCACTAACTTAAGAAATTCACGTGTTTCTCCTGAATCAGCTTCACCATTGTTCACCATCTTTTCTTGCTGCTTGCTAAAACCATTAAAAATTTTAGTATAAATCCTTAGATCTCTACTTGTAGTCTCCTTGCTTGAAAAGGGATGATTTGTTCCCTCATTTTACGTTTCTTGCTTTTTTAAGCTGTTTATATCTCATAATAGAAGAGTACCCTGTAACCTTAACTTCTGCACTTCCTCCATGCCTTTCAGGAGGGATTTTGTCAAAATCCAGGTTGTGTGGCTAAATGCACATTTTTTTCAAGAACAAATGAGCTTGTTGTAACAACTTGTTAGCATTGTCATTTGTTATCAGATTTGAAAATCTTGTTTTAAAGTGCTGCTTCATATCTTTAGCAACACATGTTAACACCAACACAACTGACAGAAGAACTTGAACCATGAACTGGCGTCTTCTGAAATTTAGGAAAGGATTCACCTTGCTTAACTTAGTCATAGAGCAGTTAGGTATCATCTGGTGGAAGCTAGTTAACTAGGTTTCCTGTAGACACAAAGAGACATAGACAAGGAGACATATGCATGTCCAATGGGCAACTCAAGCTGTCAAAATAGAATAATTTTTAGCTAGTTTGAATCTCTAATAGGTATCTCAAGGTATCTGTTGTCGCCATTGCCATGAGAGGGGGCTAGGGTAGCTGGTTTAGGATAGACAGTTAATTCTTAGATAAGTGAAACTAGGTAAGAAGAATCCAGCTGCCAGTGATGACTGCGGTTCAGAACACATTCTTGTTTAGGAATTCCTTCAACAGCTTTCCTAATAATTGGTGTTTTCATAACTATTTTCTTGCCCACACAGAAGCAACTTCTAGACATTCTGTTGTTCTCCAGTGTACCTCATCAAGCATGTTCCCTTCCTGCTGTTGTCTGGCTCTTTCCTTCTAGATTCATTAAATCAGACCTGTAGTCCCAGTTGTCCTCAGTCTTGTTTTATCGGCACTGCCTGCCAGAACTTTTCATATTTCATTGTGTCTTATAGCACTACCAGCTTTGGGCTTCTGCCAACTCTAACGCAATAAAGCGACCTACTAGGCAGCATTTTCTTAGGTAGTCAATTCCCCATCTTCATTGTCATTGGCTGTCATGCTCGAGATTAAACTGTTGAAAAGTCATAGACAGCTCTCAGGTGGGTCTGTGGTCATTTTTGTACCTCTGCTTTCCAAATTTCATGCCAGACATTTTCTTTCTGCAGTCTCAACCTACCACATACACCCTACCATCTCATTATCACAACTCCGTGCAATCCCTTGTTATCCTCTCCCACTAAAATCTAACCAGCTCTCAATCACTTTCTCTCTGCCATGCTCTTACTGCTTTGATACTGTCTTGCTTTATGAGAAATGCACTCTTCTTTCTCTCTGTTTGAATATAGCCACTGAACTGCGTTGTCTCAATCCAACGTAGTTTTTCTTTTGCTTTTTACATGACATTCAGTGATGAGGGTGACAATTTTTCACACTTCTTTCTCTTTTCCTTTACCATCAGCATGGCATAATTCCATTTCATCCATGGATAAAATTACTAGATTTTTGAAAGTCAAGATTACCAGTCTGTTTACTAATACAAGGGACTACATCAGATTTTCCGTGCCACAGCAGGAACACTTGATTTGTAAGTTACATCTCTTCCTGACCAGTTTTCTTTGTGACATCTGCACTTGTAGGAATAGGATATCTCAAAAAAGTTAATCTAACTGCTCCACACCATTGGGAATAGGAAGACATCCCTACACTGACCGTGTCATTCCAAGGAACTGAGACAGAGAGAGAGTACTGTTACCTTTGAATTATGCACTTACCTGCACATTTAAGTCTGTTACTGTAATACTGACATTATATCACTCCTGATGGGGGTCAGAAAGATGATTGATGCACCTGATTTGCATATAAAATTGTATCTTCTACAGAAGCCTGACTGTGTCCTCAACCTCATTTAGTGAGCCAAGAGACCTTCAGGTACAGCATATACTTTGAACGTTGTTCTGATCCCACAGAAGAGCTTTGAAAGAACTTCAGCAGATGCTGTCCAAGTCCTACCGCCAGTTATGTCCACAGCACACCAGCACTTTGCTGTATTCCTCATTTTGAGCTGAGCAGGTGCGCAGGCTCTGTGAACCCAAAGAGCTTTTTATGCTTATTTCCAGATGTACCTATTCTGTCAGTCTAAGCAGTCTGTATAAAGACCCTTTATACTATATATACTATGCTATATTGTACTATACTGAGAGAGAGGATACTTTGTAAGTATAAAATAGCTTTCATATTCAGATTCATATATTCACTTACTTGAATTTTGTTGAGTAAACTAAATTAGGGTGATGGGGTACAGTATTTGGGAAACGTTCTGACAGAGTTGACTGTGAAAGTGATTTGGCATGAAGCGTGTGGATATGTGTAATACCTTATTCTCTCTATTTGCTAGAAGATTTCAGAAAACATTTTTGAAGCCCACACCTGGTCCTGCAGTATGAGTAGGTTTGAAGACAGATTTCCTCTGCCGTGGTGCTCTCGAATCGTGCAGTGGCCACAGCACACCACCACGCTTTCTCAAAAAGAAATGTATGGCACATTTTAGGAAACGTAGACGGAGCCGAGAACTCCTTTTACAGGAAAAATGGAAGCATGAAACACTTAAACTACTACTTCTGCAAGGCATTATCGTGGCATTTCAAAGTGTTTGGGAATGTCTTTTTATATCAAGGTATTTATTTTTCAGCACCTTCCATGGACTTTAGTCTTTGCTAGAGCTAATGTCCATATTTCCCAGGAAGAACTAGCTGACATCAGAAAAAATTGAAAATCTTTATTTGAATCATACAGGGGATTGTTTAAAATGTATTTCTTGCGCTTTGTACCACTCCTCTTAGTCTCATCTCTTCTGCCCTTTTTGTTCTTGTCTTTTTCACCTCTGTCTTCTTTAATTTGTTGTGTTTCCTCGTCTCTCAGATTTCCTTTTCACTGAATCATAGAGAAATAGGACTGGAAAGGACCTGAAGAGGTCATGCAGTCCATCCCCTCCCCCTAGGCAGGATCAACTGTCCCTGTATCATTCTTGACAGATGTTTGTCTAACCTGTTCTTAAAAACCTTCAGTGATGGAGGTTCCCTGACATCCCTAGGCAACTTAGGCCACTCTCCTTAGCATTAGAAAGGTCTTTCTGATGCCTGACCCTAGCCTCCCTTACTGCAATTTAAACCCATTACTTTCTTCTCCCTTCCATTAGGGCCATATTTTGCCCTTGCTGTTTGTCCAGACTCTCTGTAAAACCAGTAGCAGTTCTGTTATGATACAGGGCAATATTCTCTCAAAAGTTTGTTCTTTATTTCCACTTGGTTTCTTTCTCTTTCCTTATCTTATGCAAAATACTTTGTTACTCTATCACTATCGTGTAACTTTCTGGATGCAAGGATCAACATCCCCAATGTCATAAGAAGACCTTAATACAGGACTCCACTCAACCATCCCAGGTGTAGGAATATCCTACATACATAATTTAAGAAAAAATTTAGTCTTACAAACCTAATTCATTCTTCCCCTCTCCAATTATCAATAGGTACTACCTTCACTGTTGACAGTAGCATGTAAAACTGATGTAAAAGAAATAAGAATTAGGCCCTTTGCATTTTTTCAGTTTATTCTTATAAAGTATTATGCTGCACTTTATGCTTCTCTTATTCATCTTATTCCTCTAGCTGTAGTGTGCATACATGTATTCCTGCCAGATACTGATCAGTGTTGCATACAGTCATCATTCTCGGCATGTCTACTATATCCACCTACACGGAATGGCACTTACGGCAACGTCTTCTGTAATTTCTGTGCCTCCTTCTGTCTTTGGATGGAAAATGTACAACAGTCATAAATATAATTCATATCATATGTACGTGTCCAAAATTGGGAAAAGTCGGCTATTCCAATTTCGAATTGATTCTGTCATCTAGAATCTAATTCGTAATCTAATCGTCTCCTCTCCTTAAGGCTATTTCTGGAGTGGAAATTATAGTGGATGAAAAGAGAGAGAGTATTTTAATGCAATTTCATGACATAGATAACTATCATTGTTCTTTAAGCAGGACATTTACAGCTTAACCGTCATGTCTATAAAACAGGGGGTGTGCTGGAAATTATGGAGGGAGTTAAAGATGGAATCCTCCCTCAGTCCCTGGTCAGGCCTTAAGGTGACTCCTCAGCCTTTCCAACCCCATTGCTCCCTTTTCCTTCAAAAGCAATGAGTTAGAAACCAACAATCTGTAAATATGCCTTATATATTACTACTACACCTTGAGTTAGAAACCAACAATCTGTAAATATGCCTTATATATTGCTGTTACCTAAGGTCACTGTGCATCCAGATGTCGCTAGCTGTATCCTTTTTTGCCCAGCTAAATTTTGAGAATTTCTTCCATTTGTACAAAGATTTCTGGATGTCTGACAAGAAAACAGCCAAGCTTCTGGGTATCCCAGTTATTTCAAAAACACATTTGCCAATGCATTGTGCAATACATGTGCAGAGAATCAAACATTTCCTAGACTTTAGCAGCATACTGTGCATGTGCCACATAGTGGCCGTGGCTGCGTGCCTGCTTTGGATTCACGCCTGGAGAATGCGGAATGTCCTTTCGTTCTGCTGCTTCCTGGAAGCTTCAGACTCATTGTGTACGTGCTCAGCACTTGAACTGTTCAGGGACTATATGTGTAGAATGGCTGGAAAATGTTGGATTTGCCATCTGTGTCTTACACGATCATGTATTTCTCCCTGAGAAATACTAACAGGGAATAGCATAGAATCATAAAAAATTAAGGCTGGAAGGTCAAGGTTCAAGAGATTATCCAGTCCACTCTGTTGTTCTCGGGCAGAGTAGCTATTCCAGTATTTGTCTAACTTGTTCCTAAGCACTCTCATAGGAACTCCACAGGTTCCCCCAGTAATTTATGTGAGTGCTTCACTGCCACGTTAGACAGCTTTTCCCAGCATCTAATTTGAATCTACCAGGTTATTGCACCTCATTCACTCCACTATGAAACGTAAGACAGACTCATTCTCTCCTCTTTTCATTAGCTCTGCTTGTATTTGAGGCAGGCATCATATGCCACTTAGTCTTCCCTTCTTTAGATTAAACATGACCAGTTCATTCCAGGTGTCTTCGTAAGCCTCAGATAACTCCCAGGCCTTCAACCGCTCTAATTATTCTCCTCCACTTGGTCCAGATTTTTTCTGAAGTGTGGCAGGTAGCTGTGGACATGCTGCCTGCCCTGCGGAGTCTTTCCAGTGCTTAGTAGAAAAGCAGATTCTTCACACACACTGCAGACATCGCTCCCGCTCACACAGCTTGGTACAGGAGTTGCCTTTTCTTCACTTGTGCAACACCCCAGGATTGGCATGCACCAGGATTGGCATGTTCAAACTGACCAGGATCATTTTGAATCCTAATCCTGTATTCCAGCCTATCAAAAACCCCTCCCAGCATGTCATCGGCATGTAAATTCAGTAAGCGTATTCTCTTCTCTATCATCCAAGTCGTTAAGAAAATACTGAGTAGTGCAGAACGAGGACAGACTTCTGTGAAGTACCGTACGTGCACGCTTCCATTTCCACAGATAGATATCTATCCTCTCAGTTTTGTTTTCCAACTACTTCTGCATTCATTCTGCAGCAGTTCCATCTAAACTATGTTTCCCTAGGTTATAAAGAATGTCACACGAGGGAGTGTCGACAGACTTGTAAAGTCAAACCACCTACTGCTTTTTCCCTGTCCACAAGGCCAATTACCCTGTCTTAGAGGGAGATCAGATTGGTTTGACACAGTTTGTTCCTAACAATCCATGTTGTCTGTTGCTACCTTGTTTTCTTGCGGGTGCTTACAAATTGTTTGATTATTTTCTTCAGTACTTTTCCATGGGCTGAAGTTTCGTTGACTGGACTATAATTTTGCAAATCTTTTCTTTTTAAAGATAGCTACCACATTTGCTCCTCCATCCTCACAGATAAGCACTAACATCTTTAAGACTCTTCCAGATAGTGTGAAAGCATCTAACTCATCTAAATACAGTCATTTTCTTCCCTTGCTTAGGCTGAAATCTTTAGTTTTACCAGAGATTCCTTCAGACGACAGACCCAGAGCCCAAACGCCTGCCTGTTTCTGAAAGCTGCAGTCTGGAGTGATGTGGGCGTAATGGATGGGCAATCCATCTCTGCAGCGTTCCGAGGAGGCCAGCCCTCCTAGTGGGCTGCTCCCCTAGGAGAAGATATTATAAAAGTAGATGTTCTGGGTTGGGAGCTCTCAATAGATAAAATCCAGCCCTTAGTGAAATTTTTTTAAAGATGCCCAGTGCTATCATGAGTCTGAAATCTGGAAGCCTTTCAGTCAGCTTCTCAACTATTATTCCTTTGATAAAGTGCCGGGTTTCTTTTTTAAAATGTGCTTGATCCAAAAAAAACTCCTTGAGATAATAAAATGTTTTTGTTTATTGTACCCTAGGGAAGTCAGAATAGGCTAAAACTGGTCAGATAAATAATTTTCATTTTTATTACAAGGGTAAATTAAAGTTTCTTGCTTCATTTTGTGTTACATCATTCCATGTGGGAGGTAGAAAAAGGAGTTCTAATATTTTCCATTCTTAAACAGACCCACAACAGGAATAATGTCATTAAAATTGTTCATATGTATTCCACAGAAAAATGTCATCTTGAATGTGATCAGATACCTTTATCTACTGTGCCATACAATTTGTTGTCTACTTAGCATCAGTCATTTCTATGTGTTTGGGGAGCACATTATATATAATTTGAGTATTACTAATGAATTCAGCTCCTTTTCTGAAGTCATTCGTTCAGTTAAATATCAAAAGAGAAAAACTCATACTCCTTAGAATTCAAGAAATAGATTTAAATTACTGACTTCAAGCAAGGCCAAATAGGCCTTTATCTTTCTCCCTTTCTGAGAATGCTGATAACAGCTATCACTTAAAAGTGAAGCCTTTTAGTACATTTTTGCAATCTTTTTTGATCGATATCAAGAATCAACATAAAATAAAGGTGTAATAAGTAGCAGTCACCTGAGTGTATCAGGACTATATTAGTGTATTATTAGGCTCTGAAAGGGCTGTACTGGACTACTAGAAGCCAATTCAAAACTGTAAGGTCCATTGTGTACCTTCATTCTGTAGAGAGACTGCCCTTTGAATTTGCTGGGAGTTTTATGTAAAAATCAGTACCAGAGAATGTTCGTAGTTTTCAATCCCACGTGAAAGCTTATTACAGGCAGAAGAGTTCTTTCCTCTCCCCTAATGAACAACCAAAGACTAGCTGTTGTAAAATTTGTAAAAAAAAAAAATATTTGTAAAGCTAGACTCATGTAATGCAGTGTACATTTGCATCTGCCATACTCACTGCAGTTTTTAGGCATGTCTTACTTGACACAGTCCGATGTGAATGGGGCTCAGAAGCTTCACTGTGTGTTTTAGGCAAGGACAGTTTGTCAATTGAGAAATAAGATTTCAACATCTTGGTTTGTTTGCTAGATCTAATGTCATAAAACAAATTATTCCTTTCTGTAGGAAAGGGATTTTCCTCTAGTTTATCTTCTCTTCCCCATTCCCGCTCTTCTTGACCCTGGTCCTGCAGTATGAAAGGACCTCTCTGAAACAATGCTGATTTGTATGAGAATCCATGTAGGGAATAAAAGTCTGACTTCATGAGTCAGAAAACAGGTAAGGACATGTATTTATTAAATCAGAATGCCGCTGTGAATGTCATAGGTCTCTTATCACCCATTTCAAACAAGTATTTAGTTTCTAATTAGATTAAGTATCTGCTTTAAACTGAGGAAAAAATGGAAAGTGAGCATTCAAAAAGTTCAGATTTCTCCTGCTGTAACACTCTGTCACCTGAACGAAGTCCATGGTATTTAATGCTCCTATGGGATTTGTTGCCCAGAAGTAGACGGGTGAGATGGTGCATTGAAAGTTTCCTATTACTGCTTCGTTTTCTAAATACCTATTTTTACATTTTAACATATAGCTCCATCAGCCCTCCCAGACGCAAGTGGGACAAGCAGCCTCACAATCCAATCTCCTGCATTTGGCTCACAGTCAAGCATCTATGTCTCAAAGCCCAGTGCGTCAGGCTTCCTCTTCTTCCTCCTCATCCTCCTCCTCTTCAGCTTTGAGTGTTGGCCAGTTAGTCAGCAGTAAGTATTGCTCCCTGGCTCTCCTTAATTCTCCCCTCTGTTTGTCCTCCTCACTGCTGAGTTTCCTGATCTGCTTTCCCTCCCTTTTTTTTCCATATAGTAGATTGTATATTGCTAAGTAGAGTGACTCTTACCAGGGAGAACTGCTAAGCGCCGTCATGGATGGGGCTTAAGGTAAACATGCCTTGAGAAGTTATAATTGATGCTAAAAATGGTCATAAAAATGGTAGCAGCCGTTAATTGACTTACGAGGGTAACTGTTATAACTGAAATGTAGTTTATATTTTTGGAAATCAGAAGTTTTTGCGTGAGTCAATAAAATGAATTATATTGCTCAGAATTTGGTGGGCAGACAGCTCTTCCTACTTTTGGTTAGGCTGCTTGTTCGTTACTGTTTGTTTGCGTAGCGTAGCAAACCATTTTACAAACCCTAGCACTACCCAAGTCTAGAGCGAGAGACCTTTCTTGCCAGGAAAAACTTGCACGATTTAAACAAGAACAAACTGTAACATGTGGGAAAGGAGACAGAAGCACACTGCAGTGAAATAACGGAGTTTCAGTGTTAGGATTATAACCTCCTGAACAGCCCTTTCTTCCAGATCGCAGAGTTCAGAGTCTTTGCTATTACCTTATCAGCATTAACTTCGGTCTTTACGTAGTAAAAACAACAGGTTAAAAGTATACATGAGAAGCATTAACAGTTTTTGCACATCTGCAAAAATCTGAATGTGTTGGATGACCTTGTTCAAAGATACTCCATGTACATATTTCAAGTAAACAAACACTATAGCTCACGCGGTATTGGTAATGTAAAATATATGACTGATACAAGCTTATGAAGGGCTTGGAGAAACTGTCATGCAAGGGAAAATGTGGAAAAATCTTGGTTAGATTATTTCAGAGATTGTTTACATGGGGAAATTACTAGCAGAGCTATAGTGGTAAAATTATGCTGGTATAACTTCCAGTGTGAATACTTTTGTTCTGGAATAAAAATATCTGCATTGGTAGCTGTAAGTACATAAAATATATAGATACAGATATAATTATAGTGATATAAATATACCGCTATTGCTCTGTCAGTAAATTTTCTCCTGTAGACAAGCTTGTAGGAAGAAGACAAATAAGAGGCTTCATGTTAAAAGTACATAAAGTTACCCCTTGCCTATGTGGGAAAATTGACTAAAATAGCTAGTGCAGAATAAGTTACTTTTCAATGACTCATCCAGAATAGCCTCCCTTGTGGACATTCTTATTAAAAAAATATTCTAGAATAACTATTGAGGGGTACTCTACCCCACAATAGTTATTCCAGTCAATTTCCCCATGTGGATAAGCGCACTACACAATAAAAGCAACATGGAAGAAGCCCTTTTAAGTTAGGAGGTGCTAGAAAAATACCTGCTTCTTCAACTGTATGCCGTTCCTCTTAGAACATGTACTTTGTGGTAACGATAGACGCTGTGATTAAAATCACGCAATCATGATTTTTTTTCTCATCCTTCTTTCAGTGCATTCCCAATGGAATTGTTCTAGGGATGCATCAGAATTACTAATGCAACAGGCAGGCCGTTGTCCCAGGGTTTGTTCCCTACCTGATTCACTAAACTGTTCCCCAGTTTGCATACCATTTGAGGTGGGGAGCTGTAGAAGGGTGAAGGATGGTCTTGCTTCAGGCGGTAGAGGGCTGAGGAGCTGAAGCTTTCTGACTGCCACGTAATTCCAGTGCAATGGCAGGCAAGTCACTTAAAACAGATTTTTCACAAGTGCTCCCTCAATATCCAGCTTGAGACTCTGGACTTTAATTTACAGAAGAACCTGGTGCTCACAGTTACAATTTTAAGTGCACTTTCACTGTGGAACTGTATAAAGAACCATTTAAAGACACAGTCTAAAAAATCATCTCCTACTTGACCTAGACTAGGTACCCAAAAATGCTTTTTCCCTTAATATCTCTCCACTTCTCTGTGAATGAGAAGGGGAAGACCCTCATCTTGTAGAAACACAAGAAAATAAATTAAGATTTTAAAGAAAAGAAGAGCTCAAGAGGAAATGTCTTTGGTGAAGAGCTTTAATAGAGGTCTGGGGCCACACACTGAACAAGTAAAAAGGCAATACATCAATCAGTTCCTCTGTAGTGAAGCACAATTTATCCTGTGCACTGGACAAGGAGGGCCCTAGGGAAAAAGAACTGGTAATTCGGGGCTCAAAGACTGTGCTACACTGCGTTGTGGGCTACTGCAACTCCAGCATTTTGTAGCTTCTTTATGTTTATTTGTGCACCTCTAAGGATGTTCTTTTAGCTTCATTTTTTGCTTGGATAAATTTCAAGGTTGTTACAAAAGCAGAGTAGTAATGTAAGTCAGTCATATGGTGAGATAATGCTTATATTCGTAGTTGGAAATATGAGATCTTCTGTCAGTTGAATGGATGGGAAAGCTGATCGGTTGTGTTGTCATCTTGTTGGTCCTGCTCTAAAAGGAATAAGACACATGCTGTGCTCATGGATTTGGCTGACAGCAGAGGAGTATGAGGCACAGGGATATCAGTTTGGGGAAGAAGGGGAGATGCACTAACGAACGTAGACTTGTTCCTGTGAGGCTTGACTCCTTCCACCACTTGTCCTGTTCCAGTCCCATTACTTCCTCACGCGGTTCACACAATCTGCGCTCCTTTTGCCTCTGTGCTTTTCTTCCCCTTGACTTCTCCCTGCAGTCCTGTCCCTGCAGTCCATCATTCATCAACTCCTCTTTCCCATTTCAGTTCCCCTCCAGATCCCAGTCAGTCTCTGTCCCCAGACCATGTCTGTGTCCTTTTCCCCAGCCTTTTTATTAGGTAGTTTCTGTCCTCCTCTGCCTTGTTTTATCACTAGTGTTTCCTCTTTTTCCCTGATTTCTTTCCTCTACCACAGTGATTGCTACTGTCTGCACAGTCAGGCCCTCTCTCTCTCCCCTTCAAACTCAAATTCCTGCTCCTTAGTAGTTTAGGGTTTTTTCCTTTCCATCATTTCTTTTTCTTCAGACTCAAGGTTAATTTTTGCTCCCTCTGCATCCAAATCATGCAGACACCACTCCCACCCTCCCTGGAAGCTATCGGAGGAGTGTGGAAAATGATCACCAAGAAGAGAGGCGAGTCAGTCCGTCTGTCTTTACTGCTGTCCTGGCCCAAAGCAGGCCAGAGCCCCAACCATAGGAGGGGGGCATCTTTTCCATCTACTTCAGCCTTAGGCTCAAGCATCCTCAGCACAGAGAAAATCTTCAAGAAAACTCCACACAGAGGTCTAGCATATCTCTACTGAGTAGAAATGAGCTTTGGAGGCTCACCTGCTTGGACCTGTTGGAGACAGATTTTTCCTTGGGATGGCAAGAAGCCCATTACTGACATAACAGCTATCTCCCTGACACTTGTCAATGCCATGCCTCAGGTCGTAGGGAAACTGAAACGTCTTAAAGAAAAGAGGTTATTACAATTATTTTTTTTTAACCTGAGTCGCCTCATTCTCAGAAGTACTTGACCTGAAATTTGTCTTATAATGGCACATGCCATGCAAATTTAGCCATAGTCAATACCCTACCTGAGATAATGAATGGCACAGAGAAGATAGTTGGAGTGCCTCTCCCTTGCTCAAAAAAGAAGAAAGCTCAATTAAATCAAGTGGGGAACTCAGAGTAAAGAAAATACTTCTTATACAATCAGGTGTTGCACTTGGGAATTAATTCACTGGGACCAGGTCTTAAGAGCATTCCAAAGAGGCTATTGATAGGGATCTCCTGTAAAAAAAGCATGATGATAATGACACATAAATAAAAAGTTCTGGAATTGTTTTAAAGTTATCTTTCCAGCTTCATCCAGTCCTTAGCTATTCAAGACCAATGGACTGGGTAGTGTGAGGGGCAGCTCAACTCATTTCTGCCATTTACATAGCATTATCACAGAAACAGTAGTAAAACAGTCATCTCAATGATCCTTAATGAGCTGGCACGTAAGTGACAATGTTCCAGGGCACAAGAGAGCTACCTGCTGGTTTCTAGTAATGTGGAAAAAGCCTACAAGAAAGAGGAAAATACGGTCGGTTCAGTAGGGAAA
>NW_009596711.1:53101-54814 GCF_000690535.1 Cariama cristata
GATCAAACCACCTGTGTAATGAAACATGAAAAGGCAGACGGGGTCCTTCACAGCTTTTCGTTGTCATTGATAATACCATCTTTTTAGACAAATCATCTTAATTGATCTTCACATGTGTGAAAATTGTTTCATGTGACTAAAAACCCATTTGCATACAACCGTGACTGCACACAGGGAAATAAACAGACGGAAAGTCATCCCTGTTTTGCTCCTCTGCAGAATCCATTCAGCTTCTGGGTGCAGATCCCTGAAGGACAGGAGCACCGCTTTGTCAAGCCTATGGCCCATAATTGAACAAAGCCTTCTTAGCACCCCAGCTCCCACGCTGGCTAGCAGAGCTTTGTGTAATAGGCCTACAAATGCAATCCAGTGTCTGCCGAAGTCCATTCAAGGTCTTTTAGTGGGATGAGGCCTGCAACGGGTCAGCGGTTCTGAAAGAAATCCATAGGCATGAGGGCAGCGAGAAACAACTTGCGGCCTCCTGAACATCTCTTTGATTGCTTTGCCCCTCCCAAGGCAGGAATATTGTTGTTGCCTTTTCCTCATTCATTCCAAAGCTGCAGTCCAGTCCTCCAGCAGAGGCCCTGGAGTCGAGTACCTTGGTAGAGATTTGCCATATTCCAGAAATTGTTGCTAAATATAATAAAGTTCATGTAAAACTAGGTATATTCAGCCAGCTTATTCTGTTAGTTGAATTACTTAGAGCAACATAAGTTCAGTAAATAATTGTTTGGGGCAAGGTTCTGCACACTTACTGTAAAGAGAGTAACTGTCTTTACAAGAGGCCGCCTCACACCAGTGAAATTACTAAAGTACGACAAGAAAGGGATCAGAATTGGGCTTTAATAACTTCAGTGTTCCACGTTCCTTGTTTTTATTCCTTTTACTGTTCATTCTAGTCATATTTTCTTCATGATTTTACTTCTTTTTTTAACGTTTCCTAATTTTGAAAAAAGTGTATTTCCTTCCTTTGTGTTTTTTTTTTTTTCCATTTCCCTTTATTTTTTATTTCCTGTCTTTTTTTTTCCCCCCCCTGGATTGTTGTGTTCTTTACAGCTTCTCCCTTTTATCTCATCCTCACTCCTTCATCCCTCACATCCCTCAACAAGTGCTAGTTATTTTAAATCAAAAAAATTATGGTTGTTTCCAAAGAAAGGACATTTTAAAAGAAGGTCTGCCTAACAGAGGACTGCAAGATTCATCTCTACCCTTCCTGTCCCTCCTGTGATTTCTTCATATTGTCTCCTCCTATCTCTGTTCTCTTTTTCTTCCTTCCTTTCTCTTCATTCAATTCAACATCATTATTCCTCTTTTTTTCCATTTCATTTTCCTCTTCTCAGATGTATCCCTCTGCTCATTTCTTTAACTTTTCCACCGTATGTTCTCTTTGTGGAAATCACTGGTTTCCCCTCGTGCTCCGAGACTTGTGTCTCCATGAAGTTCCTTTCTTCCTTCCAAATTCATTTTACTGTCATCTGTTACTATAAAATTAAAACGCCTGCCACAAACATATTATTCTTCTTTCTTTCCTCTGAGCTCCAGTCCATTTTCCATTAACAATGTTTTGTCCTGCTTTTCTTATCCAATTTACTTTCCATTGGACTTCCTCTGCCAGCTATTTCTCCTCCTGTCTGACTGGGGAAATCATCCCCTGTAATCCCTCCCACGGTAGAGCTCTGTGCAACAGAAATTTGCTTTCTCCTTCAGGGTGCA
>NW_009596711.1:54837-63431 GCF_000690535.1 Cariama cristata
ATCACAGCATATTTGCACTCACCAACAAACTCATGTGCGATTTTCAGAAGAATTCAAAAGTGGGAGTAGTATTCCCTTCAGTAGGAAAAAAAAAAGGGTTTCCATGCAGAAGGAGAGTCTGTGGGTTTTATTTCTTCCACTCTGCTTGTCCACTTTCACCATCCACCAAGGCATCTGAGGGATTTTTAGCTGGCTGGCTTCCTCTTTATTGTGTGTACATATCCCCTAAAATGGTCCCAGACAACTCTCTCGCCTTTCTCCAGCACCCAGTAGTTCCATAGCCACAACAGCCACTGTTTTACCAAGCTGTAATGTCCACCAGGAGCCTTTAAATGCTGTTACTGTGGGTCCCCACCACTCAACGGGATCAGCATTCTTTATTTTCCTGTTGGCACTGTGCTGCCTTCTCTAGGATGTCAACTTAATTTAAAAAGCACCGGTTTAGTTATTGACTTCAGTAAGCTACTCTTCCTAAAACGTGAAGTGCACTTACACTTAACTGTTCTCAGAGCTCAGAACTTACTAAACCAAAGTCTATTATCTATTTGTATATGTTTATGTATGTGTATGTATTAGTCCACAGAGTCCGAGATTATGTGTTGGTGGTATTTTAATGGCGATAGAGCAAAACAGACCAGTGCTGTTATATGATGATGTTGATAGAGTAATCTTCATATTACTCTTTGAGTTTTATGGAGCTGACAGAAATCAAGGGAGTACTTCTATGGATTTCAAAGGGCATTGAATCACACCTGAAGTAGAAGTGGTTCTGATTTGATACAAACGCTATTTTCCCTAGAGTTCAGGGATGAAAGGCTTCAGTGTTTCCGTCCACCTCTCTTAGTAATTTCGTCCCCCCAAAGACGCTACATAAGAATGAAGCCTCTTTCTCAACAGATACCCCACCATATATTACAATCTATTCCCGTATTCCTGAAGTTCATCACAGGTTTTTTTCTCATGTCAAGGAGATCTCAGCCTAATTGTTCCCTCGTCCAAGTCCCCCGAGCAGGAAAGGACTTTCCACGATACTGTTGCAACGGTGCCATAGCAGAAGGATCCAGCAGAACTTGGCAGAATTTCTCTATGATCACGTGCGAGCAAATAACCCCTTAGCTTTCCTACCTCTCTTTTTATTCCTGACAGGAGCTGGGGAAGTTTACAGGTGCCAATTGCCATAGTGTTTTCTACTTTGAAAGTTCTCTGGGAACACCTGAACTGTCCTTTGTCACATCCCTAATAGCCTTAGTCAGAGGCCCTAAAGTGAAGGAAGGAAAGAGGTGAGGAAGGTCACCATCTTAGTGCACTTTACTCAAGGGAATCTTTGAGGCCCTTATCATTTATGGTATTTTGAACATTTATCAGTTGCTCTTCAGAGACCCAAAAGGCAGATAAGCATCCAGCTCCATTCTGTGTCTCCGAAAATCAGAACTGGTATGCTAGATATGCTGTATGTGAGGTAAGCAGGAAAATTTCACACCTCTAAAGCCTTGACTTTACAAACCTGAGTGGCCCCTGTCATAGCACCAACTACTTAAGAGCAAATAATAGGCACCCGAGCTTTATACTGAATGAGCGCACGCACGTGTGCACAGGTGAGCTCACGCACAGCACTGACAACAGGAGGGATGCTTCTGAGCATGAAGCATTGTCAAAACTAGGTTCAACCTATGTGCGTGCTTACCTGTATGCATAGTTCACATGGTCCCTGGTTGCATACACAAGTACTTTTAAAATACTATTGCTATGTGTGCTTCTTACACTCAAGCTACGAATCGATATAGGTTAAATTTATATAGCAGAAAAACCTCTTGGCTCTGTCTATTATTGGACTAAAAGATTTTTTTATAGGACATTTCCATCATAAGGGAATTTTACATCAGGTTTATAAACCCCTGAAAGTAAAAGCTTTGTTACTGTAATGCCGACAAGCCCGTAGCTGTAGCAGTACTAGCAGGAGCCACTCTCGTACAGGGTTCAGGATAGTAATATAGTCTAGCACCGTCCTTGGACAACTGCTTGCATTTACAGAAATTGAGGGGTTATTGTGCTGCAAACTTTTCACCTAAGAAGTCTGAGGAATGAGATGGAGAACAATAGAGATGTCTCACTGGGAGAATGGCTTCACTACACGCAGGATTGCACAACACTGAAATCTTCCACCATCCCAGTCCCATGCTGTCTCCGACTTGGCAAACGCTTTCATTTAGCCAGGGATCAGTAGCTTGGGGGGAAAAAAAGTTCCATTCTCCAGCTGTTGTGTCATTTCCCTTGATAAGTCCTAAATTGACCGAGTTATCCAGCACCAAAGGAGCCTTCCTGTGGTAGAGATGCTTTATTATGTGCCCTTTCAGGGACAAAGGCTTCTGTGTCAGTAAACTGCTATGGGGAGGAAGGACAGATTTATTCTCACAGCATCATAAGCATTATCTTCTGAGGGGCTAATGTAAAAGTAAAAAATTGTGCTGCATTACCATCTGAAACCTAATGGCTGATGTTGCTGCTCCTTGATTATCAACCTGATGGGAGGCAGAATGAAAAGCTTGAAAGGCTGCTTCTCAGAAGGGCGTATTTTATAAGATTATTTTTAGATTAAGGAGTTTTTCAAGGCAGCGTTTTGTTTGGGCTTGTTCGTTTGCTGGGTTATTTTGAACGTGTGGCTGGCAGTTTGGGTTAGGTATTGTGGAAAAGGGAAGGAAGGTTTGTGAATCTCCTTATTTGGCATTAATTTTAGATAAAGCAGAAAGTCTTGATTTCAAATTTAAAACCCAAGCAGTTCGTGCGTATATTTAGCCCTCCCGACAGATTGCAAATAAATGCATTAACACCAGCCTTCCTTCTTATGTGATAAGAAGGGGAAACGGGGAACACGACTTGTCAACCCGGGGAAGGTTTTGGAAGGCACAAGTGACAGTGAGGAGCCCAGGCACCCCCTCGCTCTGAGGCGAGTTGGCCATTTTCAGGAGTTCAGCAACAAAGTATGTCTTTCAAAATCTTTCACCAGCACCTGGAAACACTGCCGTCTAGTTAGCATTTTAGCAATCTGAACGTGCTTCGTAACACACCTGGCAAGGCAAGCCTGTTCCTGTTTGGGGAAGAAGAGAAAGGGATAAGTATTTTTAAAAAAAGAACATGAACATCTTGACAATGGAAGCTGATGTAAGCCTAGCCCACTTTTATGTGATGTGAAGAACTGACATCATTAAAAAAATATTTCAACAGATCCTCAAACAGCCACTGGAGAGGTGGACGGGGTGAATCTGGAAGAAATCCGAGAATTTGCCAAAGCTTTTAAAATCCGGCGCCTGTCTCTTGGCCTGACCCAGACTCAAGTTGGCCAAGCCCTAAGTGCCACCGAAGGCCCAGCCTATAGCCAGTCGGCCATCTGCAGGTAACACGTTACATCATAAACTCTCCTCTCTTTGTGCTTAATAATTATTCAGCTTATTGCGAGGAGCATGCCTGCGTTTGAGCTTCCATGTCTTTAGAATGTGTTATTTAATCTGGGACTTAAATTAGCCAATAATGTTGGTATCTGGCAGATCAAATGTTCTTATTGTGTATCCCTAAAGTAACTTTAGTCTTCTTTTTTTTCCCCCCTCCTTTTTTAAACAAGTGAGAAACAATGTTCCTGGCATTGAGACTTAATTCAGTAGACGAGCTGGAGACCCTGCTGATGCTGGATAAGCACCAGCTGACCCTCTTCATACTGTGCCATTTTCTACAGATAGGGTTACTGAACAAATATTTCATGGCTGCATCCCTGCTAAGTTAAAACCTGTATTACTGTGGTTAGCACTTCACATGTAGGATGTTAATGATGATTTACCTAGGCAACACAGAAGGGCAAAAATTATCCTTCCTGCTGTCTTGCAAACCAGCAGCTATTCATCTTTTATCACCCAAATGTTTACTAAAAAACCAGACAACCCGTGTATGCAAAGCAGAAGCAGAAATCTCCTCTAATCATAAGAAATGGTAATACAGTCTTGACAGAGTTAGTTAGAAGCAAACACCGTGTGTGCACGTATGTGTGTTACAGTAATCCCATGTTTATGCATGAGGTAACAAACACACTTAGGTAACAGCTTTTTCCTCTTGGGCAATGCCTTATAGTCCTTCTCCATCAGTGAAAGCCAAGAAACCAACTCTAAGCTCATTTAAGTGGATTTTGTTCTTGGTGATCCATGAAATGCTCTGTCTTTTTATCTGCTCTTTATACTTTTAATGTATTCCCCATAGAACGGAAGTGTACTTTTCCTGCAGTTTAAGACTAAGGTTATAAATAACATCAGTATGGGGTAGTGAGCTTGCAGCTCACATTTTGCTCAATGATTTTCCATAAAACCCATTGATTGTTGTTAAATACAAAAAGCTCCATAGGATCCTCTCACTTCTATGGTCTCCCCTACTGTTTTTTCTTATAAGATACCTCCCTGTAGAAAATAACCTTTATTCAGTCTATACAAGGATACTACTGCTGGGGAATTTGTTTCAAGACTTGTATATCGTTATACCAAACAACATGTACTGCAGCATCAACACTAACAAGCAACGCCAGTGATATGAATGCTATTGCTTCCTGTTGCTAAGGATTAATTTCATTATTTTTTTTTCCTTCCCTGTGGTCAATTGGTAAAGAATGCCTAAAACAGGTGGAGTTTTTAGCAACTGCCAATTTGTTGTAGCCTTAAGTTGCTGTTTAACACACTATACTTCAAGTGATAAACTGCAGTTTTCCTTTGCTTTTGTCCAGTTTGCTGTCTTCTCATTTTCTCCATCTACCTCACACCTGAGAAAACCACCAGGGATGGTTTGAATTTTGCTAAGAGAAAGCATTCCCCGCTAACCGATTATCATGAAAACCCCAATAAAGATGAAGTTGGAGCACAGACATGGCTAACAAAAGCCCAGAATGTGGAGACCTTTTACAGAGGGCTCCTTAGAGGGGCAAATTGCTCAACATGAGGACTGGGTGCAGAAGCTGGTCCCGAATACTTGCAAGGTTATAGTCTTTTTTTATTTCCCTTGACCGCCCCAGATGGATATCACTTTGGGGTGTAATAACCTGCTATGACTGTGCATTTCTTGATAAGCACCAAGACAAGCCGCTTCAGCGGCGGTATGCCGTTCCTCAGAAATAGTGGGTTTAACTTTTCTTTTAATGGTAACAAAGGAGTTTCAGTACAAACTGCAGGGTAATGGAAGGGGCAGTAAGGTAAGCAAGTTGAACGACTAACTCGGAGACAGAAGTAGAGTCTCCTGGTGGCCTGCGCAGGTCATGTCAGCAGTTTACCACCTTGCTGATATGTTCTGCCTGCAAATAACGGCATTTTCTTAACCTGAGACAATGCGTTCTAAAACATACACTTCAGCCTGAAATATCACTGGACACCAAGGAAGGACACCTTGCAGTCAATACCACACTAGATCCCAGGCACCAGTTACAAATTCCTTGGAGTGTTATTATCTGAAATTATTCCTTGTCTTATTCTTTGTCTGTGAGAAATGCTTTGTCTCTTGCTGAAGTATTTTCTGCAGCCGCCACGTGCTGAGTAGAGATACTAAAAATTGCCAGCTCCAGTCACTGAGTTGCTTTGCACAAAGGCATTGATTCGGTTGGTCTCATCTCCAGAGCACATCGTGATTAGCGGCGGCGTCGGTGCTTCAGCACCGGGCGGGCTGGAGAGTGCAGCAGCACCGCGCAATAATTGTTCCCTTTCCGCAACGTTAAATACCGCTACGTGCGCGGTGGACATAGGCGAAGTGGGGAAATACGAATGGGTGGCATCAGAGGACTTGGGTTAAGACCGTTTTAATGTGTAGCAAGAGAGGATGAACTCGGTAAATGAAAGAAACAAGTACTTTTAAGACTTGAAATGTGAACTCAGCTCTTCTGCTTGTTTTTGAAAGGATTAAAGCTTTGTGTGGCTGCTTTTCCAGATGTTTTATAATACTTGTAAAATCTGGTTTGGCAAAAGACTTTTGATGGCAAAATGATATATAGGAGACCTCATTTACAGGAAATGATATCATTCTGGTACAGTTTGCAGAAATCCCACAATAAACCCAGCTTGGTGCCACAGCATATTAGTAGACTATTATGCTGGGTTTCATCTGGAAAACATGAGTCTGTCTTTGCACATTGTGGGGGCAGTCAAGATAATTGCAAAGTGTCCAGCTGTTTCAGCTGAACGCCACCGTAGCTATGGGAATCTTTTTCCGACCCAGAAAAGGGATATAGCGTTAACTTGCAAACAGTGAAAATTGCTGGAAAATGAAAGGAAACGAAACCTGATATTCAGAGGCTAGTAGCTGCCATTGGTTTGTATTATTAAAGCTGTGGTGTTTGGACAAGGTGGGAGGGGAGGGGAAACAAAAGGATTAATCACAAAGATGAGACAATAAAGAGCGATTGCCTTTGATGTCATTTCCTGTAATTAGACTTAGCCTTAAGGGTTTTGATGATTGTCAAAAATATGAAAACGCGACTCATAACCTGTATTATTTAGTGCACTTAGAATTTTGTTGTAGTGCTCGTTTTGTGTTAGCTTAAATATCTAGCTATATATATATATATTTATAGATATACCTATCTGGTAGTTTTCGTAATCCATTGTAAATTACCTCTGCCAGTCAATTAGTCAGGCAGGCAGGAAGTCCCACCCTGGCAGAGCATCAGTGTAAGACTCTTCTTTCTCAATTTTCCCTCAGACACACCATCCTGAGAAGCCACTTTTTCCTACCACAGGAAGCCCAAGAGAACACTATAGCTAGCAGTCTGACAGCCAAACTGAACCCTGGCCTTTTGTATCCTGCCAGGTTTGAAAAGCTGGACATCACCCCTAAAAGTGCCCAGAAGATAAAGCCGGTGCTTGAGCGGTGGATGGCTGAGGCTGAGGCCCGCCATCGAGCAGGTATGCAGAACCTTACCGAGTTTATTGGAAGCGAACCATCCAAAAAGCGCAAGAGGCGTACCTCATTCACGCCACAAGCCCTTGAAATCTTGAATGCCCACTTTGAGAAGAACACGCACCCCTCTGGGCAAGAAATGACAGAGATTGCAGAGAAACTGAACTATGACCGGGAAGTAGTTAGAGTTTGGTTCTGCAATAAGAGGCAAGCACTGAAGAACACAATTAAACGTTTGAAACAACACGAGCCTGCGACGGCAGTTCCTATGGAGCCTTTAACAGACTCTCTGGAAGAAAACTCCTAAAAACAAAACAAAAACCAAACCACACACAAAAAAACCCCCTGCACCAACAGAAACGTAACCATTCGAACTCTGTGAAAATACCTGTTCATCACCCTTGTAAGTAAAAGACTGAGAAAACTACAAGAAGGACAGAACAGTTTATAAATGTCCGTGGGTTTTCCTATTTAAAAAAACAAAACAAAAAAATACACAACACTTAGTGTGTGTGTGTGTCGTAGAATTAGTTCCCCCAAAAAAAGAAAAAGCCAGTTTTTTTAAATGGACTTAAAGTAAACCAAATAACTGCTTACTTTTTTTCTGTATATTATGAAAAAATGTGAACACATTTTAAGGAAAAACAAAACAACAAAAAAAACCAAACAAAATAAAATAAAAAAAAAAACTTTTATCCGTTTAAAAGCGAATACAAGCCTGCCACCTGGAGGAGTGATGGTAGCCTTTCAGGTATCAAGTGCTGATTCACTATGAAAACTATTAACCAAAGTCAGAAACATGGCATTGCAAACTAGATTGTTAGTCTACTCTTTTATGAGTGTAAAATTGTGTTATCAATTTTTACATTTGTATTTTGCAAAGAGGAAAACAACAGGATTAATTTCTCTCATCCTTGTTCGCACCCCCTGCAGGTGTGTACAAACAGGTGTTAAAGCCATTCCATAGTGGTCACCTCCTTTTCTTTAAGTCAACAGTTTTGCAATTTCCAAGTGTTTGGGTGCCAAAAGTAATTTATTTTTATTGTGATTTGCGGGGTTTGGTATTTCTCTTCTAAGGGTGTATGTCTTGCTTTGCTTTTTTTTTTTTCTGATTCTTTTTGCTGCCTTTCCCCTTCCAGCTCATTCTCCACCCCTTCCCCAAACCCACATAATCCAGTACTGTTTGCAGATTTTTAAAAAGAAAAGTGGAATCTGATATGCTGAAATGCAATAGAGGGCAAAGAAGGATTAGGATTATGTCTGATGAACTGTCAGCCCACGCTGAAGGTTGTGCTTATTGTCAAATGTGTAGCTTGGGATTTCTCTGTCCTTTGGCAAGAACCTGGAGAGGTTACCAAAACTCATGTTGTAGCATAAACTGCACACTTGGTTCAGTACTGCATCGATATTATGGTTCTGTTTGAAGCAATTTCTCTCCAAAGTCTGCTAGCCAAAGAAATTTCTTGAGATTCTGATGAAAACAAACAGGCTGAGAAGCGATGAGGATGTTTTGATCGTTACGTCACTATGGACTGTTTCAGTGGTAGCGCTTTGTTCCTTCTGCCTTTTTTTTTATGTCATCCCGATACTGATGCTTGGTCTGTCGACCTCTTCAGTAGGAGGACGTGTTTCTGCAGGTGTTTGCTGTGACAGCTGGCTAGACCAAGCACTCAGGATGTAGG
>NW_009596711.1:63462-65967 GCF_000690535.1 Cariama cristata
ACCCATTGAATGTCCTTTGGGAATAGTAAGGTGGGCCACCTGCAATATGTTTCAGGTGAATTGATTTTCCTTTAAAGACAAGTTATCTCCTTGGCTTCCTTTTTGATTGAACAAGCATCTTCTAAAATACTGTGGTCGCTGGACCTACGAGTCCATACTGAGGCTCAGAGGGAGAGAAAGGTGTTGCAGGTGCTGGATGGGGTGGGGTATGGGCTGACCTGTGAAAGTCACCTGCGATTTTCATCTTCTGCAGAGTTCTGCTCCAGCCTTTGGGGTTCAGCCCATTATTAGGGTAGAAGCTGCATCTCGATCGGGACTTTCCAGAAGATAACATCGGGAGTTTGGTTCAGCTCTCTGTAGAGGCGGTAGAGTAAAATTCTGCTGATGTAACTCCTGATTGCATTTGCTGACCTCAGGGTGGTTGTACTGGATTTTTGCTGGTCTACCCAGGACGTTGAAGGAGCTTCCCAAAGCGCTGGAGTCTTCAAATAACACCTCTCTTGCAGAATTTTCAAGAACTCAAGGCTATATCCAAAACTTAGTGAAAGAAAGGGACTTCCATTGACTTCACTAGGCTTTGAATCTGGCCCTCGCTATTTTTTTGATGGGATTTGCCTTGTAGAATGGGGTATTTGCTGCATGGTTGGTGGAGTTTTAAGGCTTCAGAGACCATCATCTGTGCCAGAAACTGCCTCTAAATGTGAGCACTCTCAAAGGTCAGGGCTGGAGAGCACTGAGGATCCAGTACTCCGGGCTGGGCTCACGTCCAGCAAATGCATTTTAGGCTTTAAGCTTCAGCAGGGTATGTTTAAGGATATTTTCAGTATTGCTTTTATGAGGAGGAGCGTGAGAATTGTTATTGACTCTTTTCCGACTGTTGATACGTAAATATCTTCCAGGGGAAAAAACACCTCAGTAACTACAGGGAGATTGTGAGGGACAAAAAAGATGCTTTACCCAAGCTGAGCACGTGAAGTAAAGAGAGTCTCCCAGCAACACCTGCCCCTCTGGGTTTTCTTTTTCCCTCTCTATCCATAGATACCTATATCCACAGATGTATCTATGTCATCTGTAAACAAACAGCCCTAAACTTCTGGCCGCAATTCAATTTACATAACGATCAGGAGACCACCCAGAAGCCAACAGGGAAGCAGGGAAGAACAGATCATATTTGGAAGCGGACACTCCTCAAGTCCTACCCGTGTCTCCAGTACGCTGCTAACTGTCGCGTCGTTAATGCCACCTACAATTACCTGTTCGGCCACCCTTGCGACCGTACACCCCCCCTCTCCACCCCCCACCATCAACAGCCTGGGAACAAAACCATCAACCATTCTTTGCCTAAAAACTAAATTTCCAGTTCTCCCAGGGACTGCTCTAAATTTTGTGAAGAAAGATCCCCCAAGAAGAAAAGTTAACTAAACAGTGTATGAAAGATACTAAATGTTTAAAAATATGCTGGCAGCAGTTATATAAGCTCTTTTCTGTTCCAGAGTACATATCGGAAGGATATAACTAGGACAGCGAAAATGTAAAATAAATATAAATCGCCAGCTTGGAAGAAAAAATGATGTTCATCCCACAGTCTTAAAACCATTCATGTGCAGTGATTTTTTTTACAGTTTTCTAATTTTGTATTATGTTTTGTAAATTATTTATAAAGTGTTGTAATGCTTCTTATATTAATTTTTTTATAAACAAATTTTTGCTATGAGGCATAAATGGTGCCTGAACAGATTCTTAGGAAGACAAATTACGTGTGAGTCAAACATCTTTGGGGGGCCATAAGTATTTTGTTTTATTTTGTTACTGGCAACATTTCTGATTTCCATTTGTAAACAATTTTCATGTATTGATTACATTTGAAAACCTTTTAGTTTTGCATGTGACTAAAAGATAGATTGCTACCAGCAAATGAAACAAAAGTCTCTTCAGTCATATGTGAAGGTTTAATGGTTTTCCAATTTATTGATCATTGAATTTTTTTAAATATATATATATGTAAAATTATTATTTGAATAATGAACCAAGGGTTCACTTACTGCTCTGATTTTGTCTGTTTATGTTTTTCACCAAAAAGCTATTTTGGACAGTTGAAGAAATCAAATGCATTCAAATGGTTCCAGTTTCTTTACATTATTACCGCAAAAAAAAGAACTGGGAAATGTTTCACCACATCACAGGCTTAAAAATCGTGAAAAGCGCTGCTTTTCCTGTTGAGCCAGGAAAGATTCAGGGTAGAACTTGTCAGGAGCACGTGCTAGAACCCAATTTTTTTCTAGTTTAGAGCAGAGAAGGTATTTTTTTATTTTTGTGTCCTTTCTCCACTGTTTTGAAAAGTGGAAGAAATAATATTTATAATAATGCTTATTCAGAATACAGTGTAGCTTTCAACTGTTACTATTTAAAAAAAAAAAAAAGAAATACAAAAATAAAACTGTTCATCAGTGTTTTACCTCAGCACTCTACTTGTACCCAGTTATTGACCAACATTCAAATAAGAAG
>NW_009596712.1:0-4936 GCF_000690535.1 Cariama cristata
TTTTCAGAAGAAGCAACATCTTAGACTTACGCATAAAATCTATAAACAAACTTTCTGCATTCAGAATTACAAAGCTGTAGTCATTCCTTCTTTCTTTTATAGGTAATAACTTCTATTATTTATTACCATTATTTCATTATATTACAGTATTTTCACTGTAAAATAACAAAGGCAATGAAGAGACCACATGAAAAAGGAGATCAATAAAACAGACTCATCATAAAATCTGTAAATAAAATAATGTTGTGGGGAAAATATCCCTGCTTGAAAAAGAAACTGATACAACCATCAACAAAACCAACTGATATGTTAGGAACAACAATTACTGCCTGCAGTCAATATGTAAATGCAATTCTGTGTTCAATCAGAAATAACTTGTTAAGCAGAATACTTATGAACCCCCATGATTAGGCACAGCAGGCATAAAGCTGACCAATTCCATTTTTGGGTCATTATAAAATGACAGCAGGGTACATGCAGGATCCACTTTTGTCTCTTTGTCACCGTTTAAGGCTGGGCCGGCACTTAAAACGGGCGGCAGACGCTCTCTGTTAACCCCCACACTCTTAAACCCTGAACCTTATTTGTATAAATTCAAACTGAAATTGCAAGGAGTCAGACTCTGATATTCAAACACCATTAGTGGCAGTTGTCTCCAAAGTTATTTTATCACTTTACAAACCATGTGATTCTAATACAGCAATATAGTTTTGGATTTTCTTCTGCTTTTTTTTTTTTTTTTTCTTATTTTCCCTGATGGTTTCTCATTCTCAGCATTCAATGCACATAGAGGTCAAACTTTGCCCTGTACACATGAAACCTAAAAGATTTCATTAAGAATTAAAAAAAAAAAAAAAGGTTAAGATTATTCCACATCACAGTACTCGGGAATTTAAGATAAACATATAACATCAGGTAGCTTTGAACTGACTCAAATATTGCACTTACTAAAGGAGGAAAAGAAAAACAACAGACTCTGACTTTCCTTCTGAGCAGGTACTTCCTTTCCATCAGTTTTAGCATAAGATCTAAAGCATCACGTCATATCAGCGATACCCACTTCACCTTCTGTTTTCACAAAGCTTTTCGCTCAGGCTTCAGCTGGTGTTACATATGAGACACACAAAATTATTTTTTATCTGCCTAGCAGTGACAAGAGATCATTCAACCTAAGATGTCCAGAGCAGAAATAACAGAGTAGAAAACAAATAGAGGTTTTAGAATATTGTGTTTTCTGCGGGAACTAAAGAAAATCTGCCTAAAACTGAAGGTTACCTGCACATTTCTGTAAACTCACTTCACTCAGACAATTTAATCACCTGATGAACACTTACCAAGCCAAGAAAACACATTTGTTATTCCTTTCCTGATGTCTTTGACAGTAAAATCTCATTTTCCCTTATACTAAGACAGTGTGTTTCTCGCTGGGATATTAGGGTCTCCTTCAGTTCTGCATTCATTCCACTCTGGTTTCTGATGTTTTTGAAATTTTACCGTTGTGCGAATGTTATCTTGAAATTCTATCAAGCAGAAAGTGCAGCGCGTGAAGCCTGTAACAATACCATAACACTGTAACCTTACAATTCCCATATCCATACATAAGTAGTTCCCTCAACCAAAGTAAAGGATTGTAAAGCAACAAAATCACAAGAAGAATTTCTTCATTAAAAGTCCTATGTTAAATTTTTATTGAAAGACAGCTTAAGAGAGGAATATAACCTTCTGCTTTCAAAGAAAAGAAAAACAGCTATATGTTTCTCATTTCAAAGGGTTCCATTAAACGAAAGCTACAAACTTTTGACTGAGGAATAAGAAAGTTAGTTCATTGTTATGTTCTTAATAATGGTATTAATTACAGTAGAGCTTAAATGTTCTGGTAAGTTGGAGGGGCAACTTAATATTTATAAAATATAAATATAATTAACAGGCACAAAGTTTATATATATAACATAGCTATAAATATAAATAATGCTTCATACAGCAATGCTAGAAATAGGTTAATTTTTGGAGAGTTATCTAGACACCTGCTCAACAAATAGTTTTAGAGAAGACATATAGGAAACAAATTTGACCATCTAGTGTAATTTTCATACCTTTTTCGAACAGATTCTATACTATGCCTGTTTGTTGGATACAACAGAGCACAACATTTAGCATCAATATATAAAAACACTGAAGAAATACTTTTGGGGATAATGGTAGAAACAGGTGTGTTTTGGAGAGCATCTTCATTGCCAGCTGTCACAGGCCAATTAATGTGTTTGCATGTAAATTAATGTTCTTGTACCCATTGGGTCACAGCTGTTAAACAGATATTCAACTTCCATGCTCCTGAGGTGAAAAAGTAGCTGAATGTGGCCAGTTTCCCTCAATTTTTACTGAATCTGCTTTGGTATCATTGCATGGGGTTACCTGGTTTTTTTCACTGACGTATGAACATAAGCAATTAACCATAGAACAGAGTCTATTCTGTCTCCCACTCCCTGCTACAATACATAGAAAAAAAAAGAAAGTCATAATGGGAGGATACTGAGCAGAAATTTCAAATCACAATGTTTTGCTTTGGGCAATAAGAAGATTTAGGCAGTGAAATCAAAAGACTATATCCAATAAAATACAGAATCTGTATCCATAAGTATTTCTATTTTTAGCCCTAAATCTCTGAGCTCTGATAATTAGTACTTTTAGCTGCTATGTCACAAGAACATGACAGAACAGAGCTGTATGTTCAACCTGCCAAAGTTGCAGAATTTCAGTGTAGCACAAAGAAGTGGGGAGGGTCGTATTGCAATTAGAGCTAGAAAGGTTCTCACTTTTTAAGAGAGAGTGCCTCTACCGAATATAAAACTCCATACAGTCAAGCTGGTAGCCTGTGAATGTGTGCAGGACACATTCACTGGTCTGCCTGGCTTGGAGGCAAAGTTCAGCCATGACCCTGTCTTTGCTCATGTCCTGTTACTGAGAGCAAGAGGCTAAATACTCTCTGTAACATTGGCCTGGCAGCTCCTCTCTTCAGACACACAGGGCACACTTCTAGGAGTAGGATCTTAGTTACAGCTGTTCTGGCTTTAAAAATGATACATACACTTGAAATTGCGCATTTTACTTCCAACAGACTGCTAGAATTGTAGATCACCTACACTGGACTGTGACCTGAAATATTTCTTAAATCTGTAGTGGGTTTGGATATTGGTTATTTTTGCTGTGATTAATCCTACAATATGAGTAAAAGGTCAAGGCCCTACTGCACTAGACGCTACGAAGAAGAAGAAAAATTATTTCCTTTATCTCTATATTTCCCTGATCAACTTTTTTTTTATTAATAACAATGGCTATACTATGTGATCAAAATTTACACTGCAGCACCCTGAAAGAAAAAAGGTTTAAAATATTTAGAATACTTTAACTCATTCAGAAAGTAAAAACATAGAATCAGAACTACCTTGATGAATAACGAATAAACTCATCTGCCTGTGTATAACAAACAGGCAAACTCTTTTTGACTACATATGTTCCTGAATTACATCGCTGATTAAAACAATTACAGAAGCATAGACTGATCTGTGCTGTCTCATCCTGGTATTACACACATCCCTTTTGCAGCAATTTTCCTCCTTCGATCACAGTAGCCACTAGAAACTAATGTATATGGACCTGTGCTACCTCTAACACTACATTACACTTTATTATCACCTGCAACACTGATCTGTGCTTGTCCAAGAATTAAAATCTTACTTATAACCCAGAAATTTGCAATGCATGCTCCTTTTGAGGCATTGCTATGCTGCATACATTACTTCTTGTGCCAGTATAAGGAACTCTTTCATTCCTTTTTCCACTTTTTTAAGACCAGAACTAAATGATGCTATAGAATCAAGAAGTTACAGTTTATATTTGTAAACATTTGTATTCTGACCATGCATGTTTCATGATCTCAAGAAGGTGACTGTTTTCCACAATACCTGGATTTCTGCGGGGTAAACGATTGTGGTTTGGAGAGGCAAGGCACTGTGTCACTTTGCTGTTCTGTGAGGACAAAAAAGAGTAGCTCTCCTACCTGCCAACTTGCCTTCAAAGTAAAATCCCTCTGGGAAAGAGGTTAGCAGGGGATATCCCCTAGTGCCACAGGAGGCGTGCATTTAATTCAGTGGCAGGCATTCATCTGCTGAGAATAGACACAAGGGGGTAGTGAAAAAAGCAAGATCTAGCAAACTTGCAGCTCCCTTGGGAAGGCACGTCAGAGAGCTTTTCGTCTCCCTTTGATCCTTTTCATACAGAATGCCCCATGTTTGTATTTGAGTTTATTTCCTGGGATCCAAATCAAACAGCTACTTTTATCTATTCCTGTCTCATAAAGTTTGCTACCATTAGTTCTACCATATTTAGCAATCCACATTACCACCAATCATATAAACTACCTGATAACTCAAAAAAATGAGTGAGGTGCTACAATAAAACAAGAACTATTCCAAAGTCAGAAAATAATGACAATATTTCTCCACTTCTAATTATTCATTAAATAGTCCAAATGTTGTTGAAATCGCCTTCATATATCAGGGGTAGTGTAACATTTATTTCAGCCAACTTAAACATCCTGAAATTTCTGAAATAAACTTTCTAGTTTTAGTGGTTGAATATTATTTTATTCTCAGAATAAAGAAAATATTATGCACAAAATTACCACAGTAATTAGGTACAAAATTATCTAAGTTCTTTAGGTGTCTGAATTTCCATTCACTTTGGGGAAGGGATGTAGATACTTTCGAAAACACTTTTGTGAAAACACAAAATTATTTTTCCAAAGTCACACATGATGTCAGTCACAGAATTAGGGTCTCTGGATTGTCAGCAGTCTCTCTCAACAACAAGACCGTCACTGCTGGAACAGTCATAATTGCAAACAGGTTACAGACCTCAAAGATCATCAAGTCCAACC
>NW_009596713.1:0-14276 GCF_000690535.1 Cariama cristata
TACTCCGGATTTTTTGTAAGAACTTCCCTAGTCTTTTTGTTCCTTCTCCCAGGGTTTTAGGGGAATGTTGTAATACAGTTAATTATTCGTTTTCTGCCTCTGCAGAGCCTGTGGTTTCTCCCGTGAACCAGGCAGAGTGTTGTAAAAGATCATCTCTCCCTATCCCGGCTGAGCGGGATGGGACAGCAAGAGTGTGAAAGAATGAGGCCATGAGGTGGGTCCCCTCGGGTTTTCGCTACTGTTGCTTTGCTTACTCCCCCTCTAAGTTGGTTTAATCTCAGGAAAGGCTTTCTCTGTTGTCCGCAAAGAGAAAGAGGGCGAGTAGGAGGCCATTCAAGTCCATACATCACATATTTAATCATTGCTTCCTTTAATGCAAGGCTTATTGCTATAGGCATGCTTTCTATTTTATGCATCCCTCCCTTGGGCTGCATATAATTCTTCATATTGTGGTTGACATTGGGACATTTAAATTGCAGTTTTCTGTCTTGCCGTGCAGACTGCAATGACTTTCTTGGTTTTAGAGTATTTGCTGTCCAGATGGTTGCTGTCAAATAAGAAACAGGTGGCATCACTGACATGTGGTTTGCCTATAAATTTCTTCAGAAAATAGAGTAAAATTTCTGAATGTTCTTAAGATTGATGGCTTGTATTATTAAAAGGCCTTTCAGTCCTAGGTAGTTACTCACCTATATGGGACTCGGGAGAGAGAGCCTTGAAAAAAATCTCTGCACAACTTGAAAACAAGTATTCCTCAGGCTTGCATCTTCTTTCCCCAAAGAACTGACACTGCCCTGATGAGCTTGGCTCCCACTTCAAAGAATTTCTTCTCATTTCATTTAAGTCTCTCTCCAGCATTCCCTCCACTAGATGGTACTAGGGCAACGCATTTGTCTTCACAGGCTTTCCCAGCGATGATAATCATAATAACAAAGTGTCCCTGCATATAGAAGCAGAAAATGGTCAGGTTTTTCGGGGTGCAAGAAACTTCTGGTGAAGACCATTAAACTTTCAAGGTGAAATACTCAGAATTTAACAAAGAAAACAGGTGGTCTGAGCAAGTATAGGTTGCTTTTGCATCTGTTACAACAATCTTCAGTTACATGTATCATGTTCATTTTTCTATATTTTTATTTGTCCTCTAAGTGCATACATAATTTAGAATATTGTTACAGAAAAGAAGTGGTAAGAATTATGTTAAAATTAGTTCCTACCACAATCTTTTCCCAAAAGTTACCATTTAATGAAAAATTAATTCGTTTGCCTGTCCCTACCAACACATACATTATTTGCTGCAATATATGGCACCCAAAGCAAGGCAAAACTAACCCCTACAGTTTATATAGCTTAATCCAATAGCTCATTGGTGTCACTGGCAGCCAGCAGCCCAGTAAATGATAGTGCCCATGCACTTCACAATATTCATACGTCTTGCCTTGATGTTCTTAGCACTGGGAGTTTTGTACCTTTGGGACTTTTTCAAGTGGAGGGCTGAGTGAGAGTGTAGAAAGATGAGTGAATCTACATATTCACAGTTGTATTGGCATTCTTATGTCCTAGACTGAGTGTGGTGCCTTATTCCATGGGCAATGTTAAAATCTACGGCTGTTTGAGTTGTAAGATCATGTGAATGAGGTGGGTTACGTTTTCCCATCTCTGCTCCAAGACAAACAACTGCAATAAGGTTTGTACAACTTGTCAGCCAAAAATGCTGTACAGCAATAAAGGAGGAGGATTCCCAGGCTGTGCTGGAGGCTCTGACAGCTCATCTGATAAGCACAGAGCCGTCAGAAAGAAAAAAAGATGAAGTAAACACCTAGCTGTTGGTGCATGCTGGTATATCTCTTGGACTTTCAGTCCTAAGAATCATTGAATTATTTTTTAAGAAAAACTTGTGAACTCTGCAACAGTTAGTTTCTTTTCTCTGTGTGTGACTGGAGGATTTAAAGCATTTTATATACCTCCTCGCATCCTCTGACTGTCAGACCTCCCTGAACTCCATAAAAACATTAGAAGACACAAAAGGAAAATATAACATTCCTTTCAGGTTATTTATTTCTTATAACTCTGGAAGTTTTTATTGATTGTTAGTGTTACAGTAATGTGTGACATTCCTCAAGAAGCTTCACAGTGACAGTATCAATCTCTGGCCAAATGTGATTTTCATAGATCTTGTTCTTTCAGTGTACCCATTTCAGAATTCTATTACGAAAGGTTACTTGAGGGAAGACAGTTTGAGTTAGCTCCACCAGCATTAAAGCAAGATTAATTTTTCCTGTATTTTTTTTCAGAACTGGTACCATTTTCATGCATGTGAAGAGCTTTTCTGCCTGCTAACAACTCTTTACTTTCTAATGAACCTATGACTGACAGAAAGTTGAGCTTTTCTTTCCTCCCACTAATACCACCATTGTATGTGTCTTGTTAACCAGTATTGTGTATCAGTCACAAGCTGGCTCCTTTGTGCCTTTGTAAAGTATCAATTTAGTCAGCATTATCTACTGGGGAGACTGCTGCCGGTAAACATGAACACAAAAATCCTGTAGCATTATAAGCCCTAAAACCACTGGTTCGGTGAGGAGCCCTGGAGCTTGGGAGGTGGCGAGGCTGCGGCCAGAGAGCCGTCTGCCCATAGCAGCTGGCTGCTGCGGGGTGCGAGGGAGCAGCCGGGACAGAACCAGCTGCCGGGGCTGGCCAGGGCACAGGGCGCTTGGGCAGCATCTTCCTTTTGGCTGCTGGTTGGGTTGCTTGGCTGGAGAAAGACCCATACCACCCAGATATGCCTGCCAACCTGCCTGTGGCTTGACTATGCTGGTATTTGACCAGACTGACACATTCCCAGTGTCTGTTTTGATTTTTGGTTGATTAGGCTTTTCCAATAGTAAACTGATTTCTCTGCATTAAAAAAACACCACTGAAAACAAACCCTGTGGCATGTGCAGAATGTCACAGCTCAGTCACTGGACCCTGCGCTCTGCAAGAAGTCTGTGGCTCGTCGTACCTGCAGATGCCAGTTAGCTCCCTGGCAGTCTCTAAATAGACATTAAAAGGGGAGGTTAGACCAACAGAGTGTCTTCTTTCATGGTTTCCTGCCTGGGCAATGGTCAGCAGAAGCACCCAGCCCCCATGGCGCTAGAGAGGGGGAGGGCAGCAGCTCTGTGGGGGTTCTGTGTCTTTGGATGAAATTGTCCCTTTGTTAGTCCAAAATAGCTCAAATTGGGCAACTTTCCAAGCGTGCAGTGAAAGATGTCTGTTTGACACAGTGCTTAGAGAAGGCTGAGGATGGAGGACTGAAAAAGAGGTGGCTGGCTGGGTTCCCACTGGAGTGATTAACGTAATGTTGCTGGGATTTTACTGCATTATTAATGAAGTGTTAGAGTGCCTGGAGCACTGGAAAAACATCTCTGGAAAATTATTACTAAAACTCTGAATTGGTGTATTGGATAACCTTTTTTTTTTCTTTCTTTCTTTTTTTTCTTGCCCATGGAGTCCTTATCATGCCGGAGGAAGGCTATAAATAATAACGAGCAGGACTACGCTGGTGCTGCTCCTTCCACCTCCCCCAGGAGCGATCTCCTTCCACCTCCCCAAGGAGCGATGGCCCCGCTGCCAGCGGGCTCTGGGTGCCAGCAGCCCACGGGAGCCTTGCCCAGGGGCTGGGGGGGGCTCAGGGCTGCACCCATTGAGCCTCTCTGGAGTGCTGGCCAACGCTCGGGCAGCCGGGGAGATGATGCCTGGGGAGTTCTGCTTTGCCGAACAGTATTGGGATCTGAGAGGGAATAGGCTGAACTGGTTTAGGGCTATTGTTCACATCGATGACGCTTGCATCTAGGATGATAATTGTAAGCTATTTTTTTTTCTCTAAGCTGTTATCTTCTTTTTTTATTGGCTCTGTCATGTCTTTTTTTCTTTTTCTTTTCTTCTAAAGCCTTAACTCTTTTCATCTATATTTTAATCGTCTCATCTTCTGATGGTAGCAACTCTGGGTTTGTTCAGGGGGGGTGGGGGATAATTTTTGTTGTGTTTTTTTTTTTTTTCCTGTTTTGTTTGGGTTTTTTTAGCTGCTGTGCTTTAAACCAGCCTTGTCTGTCTAAAGCTTCCAGTTGCTAAGCGACTTTTCCCCTCCACCCTTCCCGCAGCCCGGTTGCCATAGTGCTGCCAGCCTCTGCTATCAAGTAGCAGAGAGCAGTCATTACTCACCGGAAAAAAAAAAAAAAACACCAAAAAAACAACCAAACAAAACCCATCAAAAAAACAGGACTGCAAGGGCAAATAAATATTTTCTTTCCTTTTTAATTCATTTAGCAAGCTGGCAGGAGGATCCCTGCGCACATTACAACAGCTGTTGCATGCTGCGCTATTTTCTTGCGGAAGTTTTTGGTTCGGTCTCTGCATTAAAATAGGATGGACTGCAGTGCTGACTCATGGACACCTGTGACGTTGTTCATGGCAGCAACAGAGATTTGAGGATATACTTTCGAAGAGGCTGTTTTTTGTACCTAGGCGACTGGTATCGCTCCCTCCATGACTATAATTGACCCCAGGGCAAGCAGGTGCTCTGGAGCTCTCCAAATCCAAGCATTTTTCCTTAGAAACCAGGTGATATGGTTAGAGCTTGTCTCTTGAGACATTTTCTAGTAAGAATAACATCATACATACATAAAATGTGTGGTGTGCTACCATCAAAGACTAAAAGAATACACACTGCTTAAAAATCAGCTTTTCTTTACAAATGCACTCAAACAGATTTGTGTGAAGAATCATATCCAGAGAAATAGAAAGTCTTCCATTTTTTTTAAAGAAAAATCATATCCCCAGTGGCTTGGGTGAGACAAAAGTTAATGTCAGCCCTAAAACAGAACAAACAAGAAGGAAAACCTGACATCTTTCTGCTCTAAAATGGTGAGATTTCTTGTTGTCAGTCTACTGATTGCCAGGCTTTACCAGCTGGGTGCTATAGGGTGACAGGGAGCATGGAAATACAGACCTGGTATCTGTACCCAGCCATGCCATCCATCATACCCAGTCAAAAAAAAAGAAGTATTTGACTTTTGTATAGAAATGAAAGTGTGCAGGCTTTAAAATAACTGCTAATAAAGAACTTGGTAGTATAAGATTACTTGTGTGAGATTATAAATCATGTGAGATAAATTTGAGTTGATAGTTGGAGGTGAGGGACTTTTCTACCAGTAAATACTACAAGCGGTAGTTGAGTTGGACATGGAATAGTTTGAGCTGTTCTGTGACCTTAGTCTCCATTAATCACAGCAAAAGCCTCCACCTCAAGTTGTCCACATAAAGCCTCTCTCAACATCCAGGGAACTTTCTTCTCACATTCTGCAGTCGGTGAGATATTGTGATAATAAATGCAGTGAGGAGCTAGACTCTGTGTCCTTACATGCCCTTCCATTTATCCAATCCAGCATCTGCCTATTTGAACAACTGCATCAGATACAGGCAGTGTGCCAGCTATTAAAATGTTACACCTACCGCCACGGAGCTGAATTGTACATCTTGTTTTTCCCTTGTCCTTGAAAAGGACTCAGTCCTGAACTGAGAGGAGTGTGCTTAAGGGCTCCTTGTCTTAAATTCCCTGTTTACCCAACTATCTGTTGCCTGATTTGGTACTTTGTATTCTCTTCTGTTCATGCTATTCTCGGGAACATTAAATATCATTGTGCAAGAGAAGTCATTTAAGAAAGAACCTTTGCCAGCTATATGGAAAACTGATTTCAAAATCCATTTCTACTCTCATGAAGCATGCAAATCAAATACTGTGAGAAAGAAAAAGGATGGTTTTTTTAAAGTTCCTTTTTTTTAATCAGGATGTTTTTGTTCTTAGGAGCTGACCTGACATAACTTCAGCTGGGGGTCCCTGTGCTGTGGTCAGAATCCAGACATCACTGAGGTTTCAATATATTGACATTTTCTTACTGGAAAAAAAAAGGTAAAAAATTATTCTCAGCTTTACTCTGTTGTTCTAAAGGAATTCAGGATTTGAGAATGGCTATGTTCAATAAATTAGGAATCGAAGGTCTACAGAACAGACCTTTTGTCCTAGAAATACTGATTTGAGGGAAAATATTGCCGGATTTATTATGTCTTGCCTTGCCTAATCACAGAATTAGGTGAAGATCCTTATTCTCAATTAGATTGCTTCAGCTCTAGGCTTCATTTCATCCAGAAGAGAAATTACTGGAATAAAGGTTAAATATCCAAATCAGAAATATTACTGCCTGTGTTCCTTGATGTCTGAAATGGTAATAGAACAAAATGAACATTAACCTAGTAGAGCCAAGGCATCTGTTTGCATGGTTTTGACATCTGAATTGGGCAATAAATTCTCCATGCTGAAATTATGCAATGGTCATTAGTCAGTCTTTCATTTCCTCAAGCACTTGGGCACAGATTACATCTGTATACTGTATTTTATTATGACTCATTAGAATGCTAATCAACAAAAGTATGCTATCACATCTCAGGAGAGATCTACATCATTAAATGAGTCTCCATTTGGATACCTTTCTCATAGCCAACACAACACATCAGCTGAAATACCACATCCACAGCTTGATTTCTAAGTGTATGAACAATGATCACTTTGTGCATTGCCAGTCTCGCTGTGATGTGTTTTGTGCAAGTCTTCTCCATCTGATTTCTTTCTGGTTTCCTAACCTTCTCTCCCAACACCCCCAACCTGTTCTCAAGGTAAAATCACTTGCATCATGGTCAAGGTATTTCCATGAGAGCCACCTCCTCTGCTGTCCCATTCCTGTACTTCACCTACCTATCACAGTCCCCAAACTTTTTCCTCTGCTCACATAAAACCTTTGATTGCCTTTTTTTCCTCTGTCAATTCCAGATCTGCTTGCTTGTTCTTGTGTTTTCTCTTCCTATCTGACTTCTCTCTGATTCTGTCCTATACAGTTATTTGTGTTCACTACAAAGTGCCTCCACACCTAAGTTGTGGTGGTTGTTTATCAGGAAACGTTTTCACCATCCATAAATTCTGAAAGCCAAGGTAACAAATTGACCAAATAGTATACTGTCCTTACAACTAACAGACAGGATGCTTACTTTCTCCCTTAAAGCTTTTAGGTAATGACAACTTTACATCAGTAGAATTTCCACTTTGCTCAAACTTAGTTTCTCTGATGCTAGAATTAGATTCTGGGAGATTGTTATTTCTCACCACATATATGCTTATACTGTTCCCCTGTTTTCTACTGTTGACCATACTTTGATGTTATATTGATGATTTTCCTTGCCAGCTAGACTATTTCTTTAAAAATTGTTCTGTAAAATTAATTCCTTCTGATAAGTTAAAATTTCTCAGTCTTAACTTCTATTTCTTGAACATTTTCCATTGAAATCTAGAATTTGAATCCAAACATTAAAAGATATTTTCCTTTGCTTAGTGCAAATTATTGACAAGGAATGGCCAGTTTTAATTCAGAGTTGCAGTCTACCTCCTTCAAAGACACCACTGTACTGGCAGGAGGAGCCATTCTTGTCCTTCAGCTCCACCAAAGCAATTATGTCCCTTTCCAAACTCGCTGCTTTGTGTCACTGGCTTATTTTCTTGTGTCCCTGGAGCCTGGGGCTACTGGTGCAGGGTTTGTGGACTTCTCTGTGTTTTAATCTGGATGTCAAGTTATATGAACTTAGGTCATGGCTTTAGGAAGCCCCAGGTTTGTCTGACCACAGATAGTGAAAGCAAAGAAGGATGACAGTTGTGAGAAATGAGAAAGTTGGCCCGAGTAAAATAATTACTCATATTCTCACCTGATAACAGAGCCATAATTGGGATTAGCTGAATCTGGGACTACCATGACTTAATTTAGATAGTTGTGACTGAAGAAGGTTGAGGCGTTCTGGCTGCTTTCAAAATAAATACGCTGATCGTCTGTTCTCACTGGCTCCCACTCCAGTTGGCTTGCTTGAGTTTTTTGAAAGTAGCATGCCTGTTTGTTGCGCACCTGGTGTAATTCTATTTTTGTGCTACTGTGAGGCATTTTATAAAGTACATAAATCATGCTGAGTACTGCAGTATTTTGAGCATGTGTATATGCATGTAATTCTAACACATAGCCTCAAAGAAAAACCTTTGTCAGAATTATAGATTGCTAGATATTCATTATTCACCATTGTTTGGCTTTCTGTCCAAAACATTTTATTATCCTTTTAGTCTGATAGCAGTTTTCTAGACCATTGTGTAAGCGTTAGTGTTACTTAGCAGTTAATCTCACCCAAAAATGGAATAACAGGCTTCTTTGTCTACCCAAATTCACGCTGTTTGCTGTTCAAGCTAATCAAAGAAAAATAAACACCATTCATTTTTAACCTACTACTTTTCCTTCCAGTGTACTCTCGAAATACTAATATAGTCCATATATACCAGTGGAAAGTGAAAAAACCCACATGTCAAAGAGGTTAAATTCCAGTCTGAAACAACTTGTGATAGGAAAGAATAATACTCATTAAGAGTAAATAAGAGAAACTCTAGCATGTTCTGTGGATGTTTTGAAGGTCCGGCTGGCATCCATGGATGCTCAGATGTTGCTGTGATAGAGACTTCAGAAGTGAGTGGATAGATAAAAACCAGTGTCTATCTTTTCTTCTTCCTTTTTTGTTGTTGTTTAAGCTTTATATATATGGGATTTCTTTCTCAAGTAACAAACATGTAATGAGGTTCCTCTTAAAATGATGGTGACTTAAGGTAAGAAGTTTTCTGAGTGCATTACAGGATGAACCTTCTATTTCCTTTCTAGAAAGATGATTATTTAGAGCCATCAATATCTGTTTCCAATCCCCTACTTCCATGCCTTTCAATTGAAGATACCTAAGTTGAATTCTAATTCTTTCTTCCTTCTAAAGATAATAAAATGTAATAGCCCGTGGCTTTAGAGGTAAATGGAGTTTTGTTCCTGTTGCCATGTTTTTGTCTCTTGTATAATTCTTTTTTTTTTTTTTCTTTTTCTTAGCCTAATTCCCTCTTCTCTTGTAGATTTGTATTTCAGATTTTAGCCAGTGGCATAAAGTGCTTCTCAGAGAGCCCTTTGAAACTTCTCAGTCCATTCTCTGAAATCAGCATGAATGTTCTTGTCCCATGGGACTCCTAGAATAGATAAAAGCCTGCAAGGGCATCTACAAAGTGAAAAACCACAAAAAGAAAAAATAAAGTCAACTTGACTACAACTCAGCCTGCCTTTTTACCATGGGTGAGAAAGACCATCCTTTCATCTCAGAATCAAGGCCTCAGTCCACCTTTCACTGAAGACAGTGGAATGTTTTCCCTGGACTTGAGTCAGAGCTGCATCAGTCCCTTGCACTCTTCTACAGTACTCGGCGTTAAAGCAAGCACTTACGTACAGTCAGGTCATAGCGATACCCCAAATCACTATTTCCTTACCAGACTAAGCAACTGTCTGGCAATGTTTTGCGCTTGTACATTTATATAAGGCTTTGATTATCAAAGCTTTAAGACTACAGGTTATAGTTTTCAAGATGCCATATACACCATGCAGCCTAACTTTTAATGAAAGTCATTTGGACTTTCAAGTCAGGTTGATGCAGAAGGAAAAAACTTACCGAGTCTTTGAGCTATGATTTACAAGTAGTACTATTCCTCCTTTCAGTCACACTTTTGCCATCTTGTACCACTCCATTAGGGCAAGATGAATCTTAAATTAATTTAATCTGGCCTTTTAGGATCTGTCCACTGTTCACACAAGAAATGCCAAACAGCAGTCATTTACTGTTAATATAGGAAACTGAAGTAAAATTTATTCTTATTATTAAATAAAATCTACTTGCATTATTTACATGCCTGTAAACAAAGTCTTCCATAAATAGATCATCAGTTTTTCATACCCCTGAATGTAGTATCCATAGGCCATGATATATAGAGGCAACCAAGCTCCTAACTCTAAATTAGGTTTTGGTAGAAGTTCAGGTACTTCAGTATCAGCTGGGAGCCTTCAAGGATCTGGTCAGAGAGAATATGGAATATACAAAAGTATTCCATAACAATACACATTTTAATACCATTGTTCCCCTCCCTTTGCCTTGGAAAACCCTATAATGAGCCTTGTTGGTTCCTTAACAGCACCTTTGTTCACACATTACCCTGACCTGGACATGAAGGCTTCCTCATTTTGTGCACTTCAGGAAGTCCTGAAGTTGCAGATGATGACGGGATGCTGGGAGAGGTGGGTCTAAGTCTTCCATCTGCAATAAATTCTGTAAGGACCCTGGGCAGTGACTAAATACATCTTGGAGCAATAGTTCAAAGACTTGGATAACAGAAATCCCAGAGAGGTAATTTCTCTTTTGAGAGCTTTGGGAAAAATTAATTCTCTCTCATTTTAGCTACTTAACTGAAATACTTGAGTGAGAATGCAGATTCTTAACGTTTCCTATAATGGTATCTCCAGAAAGGAATTCATATCTCAATAGGGCAAAATAGACACCTCTAGAGGGCTGTCTCCCTCCACTTTCCCCACAAGGATCATGGGTGACCAAGCTTTCAATGTAGGTGCCTCTTTCAGATGCCTTCAACTAGATGGTGTGAACTTTTCTGAGTTTGATACATGCAGGAAGTGACTTAGATGTTGAACTAGAATTTGCAGGAGATATAGGATAAACTTCTACTCTCTTTCAGTAAACCAAAGTTGGGTCTTCAGAGAAAAGAATGAAGCTTCCTTCACCCATTCCCTGTAGTAAGTGATGGAGAAACGTATTTTTGTTCCACACTGGAGCAAATTAATATCTGATCTGGCACTGTCTAGTTCAAAACCTTTTGCTCTTTAGAACTTGTACAACAACCACCACGCTGCACAATCAGCAGAACAGAAAAACCTGGAGAGAATGTGCCTGTGGAGAAGGAGATGGGGATTGTTTACATACTTGTGTACACACTCTACATCCAGTTACGTATACCACAACTGTCCCTCATTCCTGCAGGAAAAGCGGCTCACCACTTGTGCTCAGCAAACATAGTGGTTCAGTAGCAAAACCCAAAGAGTGTTTTTTTCATTTCATGGGACATTGGATAGAGGAACTACATAAGGTACTGTCTAATGTACAATATTTAAATATTTTCTATCTTCTCGAGTTTTGTTTTTTTTGTTATCCATTTAATGAGTCTTAACGGTCTGAAATGCCTCTAACAGAAACTACCCCGTTCCCCTACCCCTGCTCCCAGTTTGCCAGAGATATAAATCTTTTCAAAATAGCAGCTTTCTCCCCCCCTGAATCTTTTTCTGTGATACTGTAATTATAAAAATAAATACATAGAAAAGGAAGGTCTTTCATTCTGTAAAACTAAGAAGGCAACATTTTAGCTTTCACCATGCCCAGGGCTTCCAGAACACTCCTAGCAATCATGAATCTGTTCAAATTACTTTAAATATAGTCGTTTAACCTTTGAAGACCTCCTACTACGAATTGACAAACTACTTTCAGCAGCAAATGAGTGGTATTTTCAACTATTTACTGGCCTTTGTTTCACAGGTTAGTAAACATTTTCATGATAAATGCACGATATACACTTGTTTAGAGATATGTAAGAGGATTTTCAAAGTAGCTGCTTTGAATGAAGTTTAGGTGATGTGTTTATTCTAGGATGTTTCTGAAATCATAAGAATTCGCAGTAGCGAAGTTTGGAAAACCTGGTGCTGCCTCTGCACTCTAGCTTTGGTTGAACGCCCTGCTGCTAGGATTTTTACCCAGTCAGCTGCTGCTTGGGCCACACTGAGCCAGGGCTGAGGTTCCGTCCCAGCCTCAGCCCGTCCCCAGGGAGGTGCCGGATGCCCAGGGTTGGGGCTGCCTCTGGTGCCCCCCCGGCTGCCCTGCTTCTGGCTGGGGGGTGGGACAGCCTTGGATGGGAAGGCCCTGCCCTGCCACCCACTGAGCCTGGGGAAGCACCTCTGCTCCCATCACCCCAGCCCCAGGGAGCAGCCAGTCCTCCCCTTCTGGAGAGTGGCGTTATCTCTGCATAGTAGATGCTGAAAATACACGCTGGTTGTCTTGAGCACATAGAAACAAAACCAACTTCATCTATGCTACTTGTAGAGGATTTCCTTCAACATATTCCTTTCCACAAAGCTACTGCAAGCTGTATGCAGTCATCAGCTATCATTGCTACCCAACGAGTCAAAACAATGCAAATCAGTATCACAGCACAGCTTACACCAAGAATTATGTTAATTTGTAGGCAATGAGATTTACTAAATGCGTTGAGATAACTGCTGAACATGGCAGGGCTATTTCATCCACGAGTACCAATAATCTAATTGCACTTGGCCATTTCACCTCTGTAAAAGCACGGCCATCTCACCTGGTTAAATGGGCACTGGAAATCAGCTGTTTTGGAGATGCCACTGCTCTGATAATCTCCAAATTTTCATCAGATTCTCTTGTTCAAAAGCCCAAAAGTAAAAAGTCATTAGAGGGCATCGTTTTCAGGAGTAGATGGGCTGAGTAATGGGGGCATACTCGCTCACTTGCTCACTAGCCCATAGATGAGAAAAGATGACTGGTAGAGGAGTGTCAGTGGAAAAGTGAGGGGGAAGGGAAGACACATTAATATTTTGGCTGGCAAATGTCATTTTGCACAGCATGGGTTTTTGACACACCTAGGATTTTGTATCAAAAGTGCTTTGGATTTTGATGAGCTGCACAGCTGGAATAAGTAGATGTAGAGAATACCAGGCTGTTGGTAGCTCATGGTCTCCTTCCCATCCTGCTGCTCTGACAATGGGTCACTGATAAGAGCTAGTATATTTGTTTTGGTTAGTGGGTTTGGGTTTTCTTCCCCCAGGTGTAGCCATTTGACAAAACCACAACATTATTTCCCTCCTCCTCTGTCCCTGACACACTACAAAACAATGACAAGGGAGGAGGCAGAACAAAATAGCAGATGATAAAAATGCCGAACAGCTCCAGTGATGCAGCAGGAGCACAAAAGTTCAGAGGTACAGAAGAGCAATGCAATACTCTGGGAGAAGAGAATATATTAATTATATGGACAGTTTTATTTATCCAGCCTTGTGTTCTCATACAGTTTTTATTGATCACAGAACAATTTAGCATACCAGCAGGAAAATTCACCCCACGGGGTATTACTAAAAACCCAGCAATATTTTACTTTCATTAGGGTCAAGAGAATTTCTTTGTTACATGTAGACCCATTGCAATACCCAATTTTTGCAGTACTAGTCACCGTTAATGTTTCCACTGATGAATGCATGTAAGAGTTTAATAGCTGTAAATGGCAGATCACAAAATATCGACAGATTAGTTTAAACCTCATCTTAAGATCAATAAACCAAGGATGCCAGACACATCAAGACTGTTTTCATGTCTCTTCAAAAATATTGATCATTGCATTTTTGATTTTTTACAAAGTCTACAGTGAGACCAAAACTTCTGTACATTCACTTAAAGTTTAGGAGAAAATGCCACACAGAAGCAATCTTTCATTTGATAGGATTTCTTTTTGAGGCTCAGAGAGACAATATTTTTCTAGGTTCACTTTCCTTCAGATAAAACCCACAGCCAGTGTTTTCTTTCCACAAAAAGTGGTCTCAAGGTTGGAGTCTCAATCATATGTGTGGAACTTCACCATGTTATGCCACTGGCCACAGCAGCATCCTTTAGCTTAATTGTAAGTCAAGGCTTGTGTGATGAGCTAGTGGATTGCTGTTGGCATGGACTTGTTTCCCTGTTCTTGCAGAGCTGCCTAGGAGTAAAGAGCTAGGCCAAGAACTTTCTACATTCTCTGGACACTGACTGGCCATGGCCCTAGTGAAGTCTCCTTGCTCATCCCCTATTAACTGCCAGAGCAGGTCTTTTCCTTCATATATCCCATCTTAAGTTTTCTAGCCTGCTTCTGGGGCTCCCTGTTTCTTTTTTCCCTGTCCAAAGGAGCAGACAGCTGGTTCTTGATTACACTATAGAAAATCCCAGAGTAGACATCCTTTTTTCTCTTTCCTCAAGCAGGAAAGCAGTTAATCTTTGCTTCCTGCTTGTAGAGGTGTGCCCCTATATAAGCTTTCGGTCCTAGCTTCTGGCACACAGTCTTGTCCCAAAATGTTGGGAATTACACTTGTTGGTTAAGACACTCATCACCTGAGAAATGCATCCTTATTTCTAATCACTGCCCTAGTACTAGTGCTTCTAAAAATAATGTTCTTATCTCCAGTCTCAGTTGGATTCTTCCAGTGCTGTTATTGAGAACCACTGAACCTGAATCATAGAATCATTATGGTTGG
>NW_009596714.1:0-337 GCF_000690535.1 Cariama cristata
ACTTCTGCCCTGTGGCGGGTGCCGGCTCCGGGGCTTTGCCCTCCTTGCTGGAGGGGGCCTCAGCCTTGGGGGGGTCTTTACTGGCTTTGGGCTCATCTTTGGGTTTCGCTTTAGCTTTGGGCTCCTCCGCCTTCTCCTTCTTGGGCTCCTCCACCTTCTCCTCGGCCTTTGGCTTCTCCTTCGCAGCTGCTTTGCCAACCTCCTGAGGTTTTGGTGGAGCCTCCTTCTCAGCCTTTCCTTCCGCTGCGGGTTTGGGGCCCGGCTTGGTGGTCTCCTTCACCTGTGGGGCCGGAGGCTCCGGCACTGCAGCCGCCTTCTCTTTGGGCTTCTCCTCCCC
>NW_009596714.1:437-928 GCF_000690535.1 Cariama cristata
CTTTCGGCTCCTTTGGAGGGGAGGGGGTGGGCTCCTTGGCCGGGGCCGCTTCCTTCTGCGGAGACTTGGCCTCCTCCTTCACTGGAGATTTGACTTTCTCAGGGGACTTCACCGTCGGGGTCTTGGCCTCCTCCTTTGGGGGGGTTGGGGGCTTCTCTGGGGACTTCACAGTCAGGGTCTTGGCCTCTTCTTTAGAGGGGGCTGGGGGTTTTTCTGGGGATTTGACAGATGGGGTTTTGGCTTCCTCCTTTGAGGGGGGTGCGGGTTTTTCTGGGGACTTCACTGTCGGGGTCTTGGCCCCCTCCTTTGAGGGGGGTGTGGGTTTTTCTGGGGACTTCACTGTTGGGGTCTTGGCCTCTTCTTTAGAGGGGGGTACAGGTTTCTCTGGAGACTTCACTGTTGGGGTCTTGGCCTCCTCCTTGGAGGGGCTTGGGGGCTTTTCAGGGGATTTGACAGCCGGGCTCCTGGCCTCCTCCCTGGAGGGGCGTTTC
>NW_009596714.1:1316-3103 GCF_000690535.1 Cariama cristata
GGCCTCCTCCTTTGAGGGGGACTCAGGTTTCTCTGGGGACTTGGCCGCCTCTTTTGCAGGAGACTTGGCCTTCTCTTCCCCCTCTGCTTCAGCTTTCTCCTCTTCTTCTTTCTCCTTCTCTTCAGCTTTCCCCTCTTCTGCCTCCTTCTCAGCCTCCTCCTCCTCTGTGACCTCCTCAGTTACCTGGATTTCCTCTGTCTGCTCTTCCACAATCACTGTCTCCTTCTCAGATTTTTCCACCACCTTGATCTTCTCCTCGCTCTTCACTTTGATGTTGGTGGCAATGCTGGGAGCCTTGGGAACCACCTCAGGGAAGGAGAGCATCCCAAAGCCAGACTCGATCCGATATTCTTCCCCTTCCAAGAGCTTTCTGCCAGGAAGAGACCGGAGTAGGGCAGTCAGTGATTGCTCCTCACCCAGCTCCAGCCTCCTCCCGTGACCAGGAGCTGCCAGCCATGCCCTGCAGCTCCCTCTCCTCCTTTCCCTGCTTTCGATCCGCTGGCTGACCCTCCTGCTCCTACGCCCTGGGCTGTGCAGGTTTCCTCACCCTTCCCTTCCCAAACCATGAGAAGGGCTGGGTCACCCAGTTGGACATTGCCCACCGAGGTCTCGGAGGATGGATGGGCTCTTTCTCACCAAGAAGGGCCCAGGTGTTGGCGAGGGCCCTCGAGGGGTGGCCCCGGAGGCACCAGCACGAGGGCCTGGCTGAGACCCTCCCACCTTCCCCTCGCCCACCCCATACCTATAGGCAGCAATTTCAATGTCCAGGGCCATTTTGACGTTGAGCAGATCCTGGTACTCCCGGAGCTGAGCTGCCATCTCCCACTTGGTGTTCCTCAGCTCGCTCTCAAGCTGCTGGATGGTTTCCTGCGGGCAGACAGAGCACCTGCTGACATGGGGGGCCGACGCCCCGGAGCAGGGGGACACAGAGCACCCCGAACCGTCCCCTGGTCCCTAAGGAGAGGCTGCTCAGCCAGCACCGGGGTGCCCTCACAGAGGGCTCTGCAGCCCCCTCCTCCTGCAGACGCAGAGGGAAGGGGACGCACCCAGGGGCTGTTTCAGCGTGTCCAGTTCCCTTGGGGGAAGCGGCAGGAGCCCTGCACCACCTCAGCCCCGAGCTGCACCGCTGCCAGCCAAGCCCCCAGCCCCCTCCCAGAGCTCCCTCCAGCAGGGACGAGCTGTGGGAACGTTGGGCGAGCCTGGTGGCCACCAAACGCCAGCCTGAGGCTGATGGGGATGGGGCATCACCCTGGGGATGGTGTTTCAGTCCACGGCCACCCCTCGGTGCTGTCCTTCCTCGCGCTGGGACACAAGACTTGGCCTAAACCCTGGGCACGGCTCAGTGGTGTTTGTGCCCAACATCGTGGGTGGCTCAAAGCCAGGCAGGGATGTGGGACAGCTCCGTCATGGGTGAGGAAAACAACAGTCCGGATGCAACCTCAGGCTCCGAGTACCCGATCACCAGGAGCTGGGGAAGGCTGGCTCTAGACACAACCCTGAGTATTTGCCACAGCTCATCTCTATCTCTGAAGCCAAAGCACCAGCGCTGCTCCTCCCCAGCAGCTACCCACCGGACGACGTCTGGGATGCTGCCCGCTGCGCCACGTTACCTGGTAGGAGAGGACATCTGCGTGATGGCGCTCCTCCGAGTCCTGTCTCTGCCTCTCCAGTGACTCCTGGGTCCCTTTGAGGGCTTCGAGCTCGGTGGTCTTGGACTGGAGCTGGCGGCGGTACTCGGAGATCTCCTCCTGGGCCAAGCGGATGGCGTCCGTGTTCACCTTGGCAAC
>NW_009596715.1:0-11466 GCF_000690535.1 Cariama cristata
GCCCCAAACTGAACACAGGATTCGAGGTGCTCTAATCCTGTTGGCCACATTGTTTCTGATACAGACCAGGATGCTGTTGGCCTTCTTGGCCACCTGGGCACACTGCTGGCTCATGTTTAGCCGCCTCAACACCCCCAGGTCTTTTTCTGGTGGGCAGCTTTCCAGTCACTCATCCCCAAGCCTGTAGCGTTGCATGGGGTTATTGTGACACAAGTGCAGGACCCAGCACTTGGTCTTGTTGAATCTCATACAGTTGGCCTCGGCCTATTGATCCAGCCTGTCCAGATCCCTCTGTAGAGCCTTCCTGTCCTCCAGCAGATCAACACTCCCACCCAGCTTGGTGTCCTCTGCAGACTGACTGAGGGTGCACTCGATCCCCTCGTCCAAATCATCAATGAAGATGCTAAACGAAACTGGCCCCAAAACTGAGCCCTGAGGAACACCACTTGTGACTGGCCACTAACTGGATTTAGCTCCAATCACTACCACTCTTTGAGCTCAGCTGGCCAACCAGTTTTTCACCCAGCGGAGGATATGTCTGTCCAAGCCATGCCCTGCTAGCTTCTCCAGGAGAATGTCATGGGAGACGAAACTGGCCCCAAAACTGAGCCCTGAGGAACACCACTTGTGACTGGCCACTAACTGGATTTAGCTCCAATCACTACCACTCTTTGAGCTCAGCTGGCCAACCAGTTTTTCACCCAGCGGAGGATATGTCTGTCCAAGCCATGCCCTGCTAGCTTCTCCAGGAGAATGTCATGGGAGACAGTGTCAAAGGCCTTGCTAAAGTCCAGGTAGACCACATCCACAGCCTTTCCTTCATCCACCAGGTGGGTTACCTGGTCAAGCAGGACTTGCCTTTCATGGACCCATGCTGGCTAGTCCTGATCCCCTGATTGTCCTGCACCTACCTTGTGGTATTGTCCTGCACATACCTTGTGGTCTCACTCAGGATGATCTGTTCCATCACCTTCCCTGATACCAAGGTCAGGCTGACAGGCCTGTAGTTCCCCGGATCCTCCTTCCGGCCTTTCTTGTAGATGGGAATAATGATATATTCAAAGTTCAGTGGGCGTTAGGGTGCCAGAGGATAGATCTCCTGTCACTCATATCTTGAGCATGTGAACAATTACCTTTATGTATCAAGTTCTTTCAATATATCTGAATTTTTAAATTTTATGTGGTCACAAGAGCCGGAGAGAGTATTTGGTCTGGATTTTTATTATTACATTTTACCAAAAGAAGTCTTATCTTACCACAGATTTTTAGGGAATATGTTTTGAAGAAATGTTTTTTTTTTTTCTTTATTGACTAAAGAGTTGAGGGGTTGATTAAGGGCATACAGAAGCTCTTTGTAAGAAGACCTTTTCTACTATTAACCTTACTGTAGAACTAGATGGAAGGTGACCTTCAAGTAGCCCTTCAACACCTTTTATTCAGATTCACAGAACAAAGGACTATCTGATATCCATTCTAAGCCTCAAAATCATTTTATCTAATTAGTTTATTTAAAAATTTGAGAATTCAGTAGAATCAGTAGAGAAGCAGCAGAGGAATCATATTCACATGTGTTTTAGAATAGCAAAACCTCTAAGTTTACCTATGTCTAAAAAAAGTATTTTTGAAAGGCTAGAAGCTATGATGATTCAAAACTTTTAATTAATGAGGAAGAGGTTTAGCCTTTTTTCCCAATTACCTCACAAAAGGTAAATACTACAACTTATTAAAAAATGAAAGAATGCATGAGGGATACATAGCTTTCTCCACAGAGGAACCAAAAGACTCTCTTAGTAGACTAAGACAAAATTTAGCTCCGAACACCAAATATTAGATACCTACATGTAGTGTGCACATCTACATAGATGTGAGTTGGATGTCACACTTCAGTCTAGTTGTTACAGTCTAGACAGTCTACGGTGATTTGTCTGATCTGACATAAAAGAATTAATTGCCTCAACATTAGTTCCCATTGTTGTTTGATTATCTAAGACATCTATACGGGACAACACATGTGACGCTGGACTTAGAATAAACTGTCATCCAGAGTAGCAACTGCAAGGCAGGCATGGTACCCTACAGTACCTAGAACTACGTTAATGGTTTGATTCACTTATTTGTAGGTAAGGAACTAGTGAAAAGGAACTAGTGTAATTTAAAATGTCCTAGAGTGTTCTACCTGATTTCTGACTGTCAGCTACAGAAGAGCCTCTGCATTCAATGTTACAGCTCTCAGTCTCATGTGGATGAGGTGCATAGGCACCTGAACTCAGTTCTCAAAGCTGTATTTGAATAAAAGAAACTGTCAGAGATTAATTTGTTTGCCTAAAGCTTTTATTACCTCAGTGTCATTTCAGATTCCCTGTATTGCTGAAGTTCTCCCCATGGGCTTGACAGATATGCCACATCAACAAGAGGCTCATGATCTGGGCCAAGAGCTGTTTACCAGATGGATTACCATAAGACATCACAACAGGAACTAGATCTATATGCTCAGGTAGTGACTCATACCCTTAGCATCTACTTTAGTGTGAGCTGAATCATTTTCTAGGCTCTACTAAAGTGATCTCCTCTGAGTATAATGAGAGTTATTAGGGCATTACAAACACCTCTTAATAGTCAACTATAAACTCTTTTCATTTGGAACTGAATCCCATCCAATATATTGACTACTTCATAGTTTGTAATAATATACCTCAATTTCTCGCTTTTTATATGCTGTCTTCTTGCATTTAGTAGGAATACTGTTGAAGCAAACAAACAAAAAAAACCCCATCAACCAACCAATCAAGCAAACAAAAAAAGGTAGAGAAAGAATGACAAGTAACATGATTACAAGCAGACTTTGGAAGAATCACTTTTTGAAGTGCTTATCCAAATTTCCTGAATCTAAGGAAGGATATACATAACAATCTTATGCCAGACTTTTCCTGTGAATTAAAGAAAATCCTTGTTTTATCTGGAGTAAGAGAACAGGAGGCACAACAACAATCCAAAAGAACTAAAAATACTTCTTTCTAGCATTTCCAATGCTGATCTTAAAACAGCCAGTGATGTCATTTTAGATTCATTGTCATTAGTAATAATTACGAGAGATGGTCATAGGAGAGATTTGGTTTGAAAGATTACATTTATTTTGTTTACCTCTAAAAAGAAAGCTAAGTAAAGTAATGTGCATAATGGACATTACAGACTTTAAAACAGAAACTTCAACAAATTAAAGGAACTGGTGAATAAAATGAGGATTTCAAGGACTTGCATTTAGTATCCTTTAACTAATCTAAAAGTTTGTGTTTTCTTCACGCTTCCTTCTTTTATGTGCTGAGGATGGTGTTGTGTGGTTATGGAATAAATTAAACAAAAAGAAGATGATCCAAACAACAACAATCCTAAACTTGGCTGCAGCAGCAAGAAGGGATATGATTGCTCTTTTTGAATTATTATCAACACTAGGGAAAGCCAAGAATCATTTATACTAAAGGACAATGAAAAAGTATAGTGGTATTAACTGGTCGTAGATAGAAATAACAACATTTCTGTCATTAGAAAATAATTATTCTGGAATGATCTATCAAACACATCAGTGGGTTGAAAAATATGTCCTTTTAAAATAAAATCAACAGATATCATATGATTTCCTGAGATTCTAAATGACAATGTTTATGCCCAGGAGATCTTGACCTCTAGGAAAAAAAAATAAAAAATATCGTCTGATACAAGACAAATAACACAAAAGCAGTAGGGTAGATAGCAAACTAATTCTGAGCAAAACTAGAGTATTTAACATTTTTATTACCCTCTGGAAAGAAACCTTTGTCATTGTTGTATTCTCTTATGATCCTACTTTTGTCTTGAAATATGACTTCTAATTTTTTTTTCCAAGAGAAATCCCCATAGTGCCTAATTAACTTTCTTTTTTTGTCATTGTGGCAATCCAAATACTAAAATAGTTTTCCTAATTACCAGTTTCAGCTTCATGAGGTAACAGTTACAAACAGATCAGATGATAGGAATTAAATTTTGATATCTGTATTTAGACATATAGAGTAAATACATGTACCTTTAAAGTATCCATTATTTTAATTATGTCATATATGTTGGGTTTTATTAGTTTATTCTGTGCCCTCTATCTAATGAGTGTTATATATTGCCGAAAGAAAAACATGTGGGATTCTGCACAGTCTATAAGGATTTTTTTAAGAAGATTGTGGAGTAAACATTAGCATAAGCATTGATCTCAGTGGAACTACAGAATTTAAAATATTTTAGCAGGTTTTAGTCCTATATCTTTATAAATTGGATTTAAACTGCACAGATTCATATAGTCTTACACATTTGGTTACCATATTTTGATCTGCCTTTTCCCAAGCATGTGTATGTATGTGTGTGTGTATAAAGACATAGATATCAGGGAATTAGAGACAGTTGTGGTGGAATTGTCTAGAAGACAGTCAAATTAAGTCAGTTTCGTAAAGTTTCATACAATCAAAACTAATTAAATGTATTATTAACAACACCTTTTTGTGTTGATGGCTACTTCTTCATTATAAATATATATTCACTATGTATTTGAAACTGTTAGTGATTAACAAATTTATATTAAATCAGTTGTGAGTGTACAGTACTATGAAATTCATGCCATACGGCTAGTACTGATGGCTACAGTTCCTGATTACTCTTAATTGATGGGGTTGATGTGACCAGACTTGAGAGTTCCTCACAAAACAGTCAGAACTGAAGTAGACTTCTTTCTTCTCCACATTTTCTCTTCCTGCTTGGTATACTTACCCTACTTACCCACTCCCAAAAAGGGAATCTAGTTTGTCCCTAATACTGTTCATATTTGTCTCAATTATGGCGGTCATAATTTCTGTGTATTTGGGAAGGTCTCCTACCCGCTTGCAGTTCTTTAGGATTACCTAGTTCCTTCTTATTCTGTAATTTGAGTGCTCTTGCATGCAGCTACATGTCTTTGCCCCTTTAGTGTTAACATTGTTCATACAATTATATTGTGTCTAGCTGTGTCAAAGCAGTTTAATTAAATAGTTACATACTCTTTTGTTTACACTATTTTAGTACACTTATATTGGAATTCAAGGAAAACTGAGAACAACTTTATCATACGTTATTCATTTCTAATTTATAGGTGTCACAGGCCTCTGTGACAACAATATGGGTAGAAATAGATTGTAAGACTGATATAGTAACCTGGATATCTTAGATTTTCTCATGTTTTTACTTTCCAATGTTTACGTAATTAATTTACAGTGATATTTGTCAGCTGAGCTAGTATCCTGTTAGAAAGAGTAAGTGTTCTACTGTGTTACTTTGAAACTGTTTCCCTTTGTTTCTTGTCCTCTTTGATGCATTTTGCTTTGCACTCCACTCTAAACCCTTGTGTTATCACACTCTTCTTCACATTTCTTTATCTATTTTTTTATGTATGATGCCTGAAACTGTATTTCATTTGACTTCTTAAACAGACTACTAATTTTCTGTGATTTAGAAAGAAAGCTATGTGAAAAGGGAGTAGTTTACTAGAGAGACAAAAGCAGCTTTTGTGTTGTTTAGATATGTCATAATACAACCAAGAAGAAAAACTATGAAATGTCAGTGAACAATTAGGCATGATTCAGGAACTGCTGTATGATTGTTTCTCTTTCTTCCTTTCTCTGAACTCCTATAATTCAGATCGACTAACCCCTCATCTCAACATTCAAGGAAGACATTACAGAATAGCATTTATTATTCTGCAGTTTTTTATTTTTGCAGAATAACATATTATTGGAAGAACATATGTTAGATAAATTATGAAATTGAATAATTTCATAAAGACATTACCACCCAACTTCTCTTTTTAATATCAAAAGAAATGTGTATAGAAAGAATTTTTGAAAGACTTGATGAAGTGTCTGAATAAGGCATTTCTTGGATGCCAGCAGTAAATATTTATTATTTTAGATTTTTTTTTCTGCCGAGAGCATGAAATTGGCTATAACTACCCTGTAGAGAAAAAAAAGGTGGAAAAAGGAAAAGCAGTGTGAGCTCATTTATTCAACTTTTCCAATGGGTTCCGGGATTAGGAATTAACAGAACATCTATGTTACTCTCTCTCTCTCTGGAGCTACCCTCTTTAGATGTGAGATACTTCCTACGGCATAGTTGGAGCTAAGCAGTAGTACAGGAAGAGGTTCTCCATATTTCCCCTTTGGTAAAGCGATTTGTTGTAAGAAGAGGCTGTATAACTAAGATATTTGTAAATTATGAAGAAGAAATCCATGCTAATTCAGTAACTTTTAAACTTTCCTCCCTCCAACATAGACAGAGGTTAGTCTTACATTTAATGGTGCTAAAATAAGATAGCATTTCTGAAAAGTTTAAACAGAGTAAGTCATGCAAGATTAATGAGTTCTGATGGGATAAAAATTTTTCTAATAGAATATGTAGAATGCAATTCAAAAAGAGAAGGAAAACAATACACGATGTAGAGTGAAGGACAGTTCTTAATTTACACTGTGAGCACACAGCATGACAGTGTAGAATATGTTTACTTTTTCCTGAGTAATTTGTCTCACTTTACAGTGTAATCTGTAGCGTACTTTTATGATTTGCTTTGGTACAAATTGATGTTCTTTTTAAATGCACCTAAAGAGAGATAGCTTTTTTCCCAAATGCACTAGGCAAAGAACCCAGCTGATTCCCATGTAAAGGATGATAGAGTGACAATAAAAGAGTAGATTCTGCAGTATTAAACATTAATCTGTCAGGCTCTTAGCTACACATGAATAATTCAAAATGAAAACATAATCACATCGATGTCATACAATAATTAAATAAATAAAAAAATCAGATTCCCACTTCCTTTGTTTCATTAAAAGACCATTGATATCATTAATCTGTGAAAACTACTGCATTTTACTGTACTGAACATGCTATTAGAAAGTAACGAAAAATGAAGTTATGTGGTTTTGGATGTCCTACTATAGACAACATTTTGAACAATAGAAAGAATGTTGGGGACTTTATATTTCCTAATTCTTCTCATTTACCTTATTAAGACAAAAGGTGAGGTGGGGGGAGGGATGCATCCATTATCACTTAAAATAAATGCCATTTAATAAAAAGAAGAGTCACAAATTGCACCTGAATTTAGCTATCAAAATTGTTGTGTACAGTATATCAAAATGTGATTTGTGTACAGCATAACAACATACAATTGAATGAGTAGTGAATTGAGAAGCAGAATTTGACTATTAAAGACCTGCAAGCTGTAAGTAAAGTTATTCAAATTATTTAGTGACTGTTCAAAATTAAAAGTTATGATCACAGGCAATTCTGGTCTGTTAACTAAGCAGAAGACTTGCAAATTAATAACTAATATTAGTTGTAGCAAACAGTTTCACCACCTTTGTTGATAAACCACAAATAAACATGGATTTATTTGAAACATCTGGAAAATGAAAACTTATTTTTAATGTTTTTAGGGTTTACCCCTGTGCTTGTATAAAAAACAAGATAGTTTATAAAGTCAAGAGCTTATGAGGCAGTTTTTTATGTTATTAAACTTTTAAATGAAAAAAAAAGATGGGTTAAAGTATTAAAATAGACAAGTTATACTAGAAAATATCCAGACAAGTACTTCAGTACTGTAGAGATCAATATGCTAACACTTGAGAAGTTTATCTTTTTGCAGTAAAAATAGTCCTTTTTCCTGCAGTAAAAATAGCCCTGTTTCCTGCAGTAAAAAGAGTTTGTCTCCCTTCAGACTCAGCTGAGGAAGAATCAGAATTAAAGAGGTACCCAAGCAAAAAAAGGTACCCTGTCAAGTTTAAACCAATGCAATATTCCTAACTAAATCTGTACTTAAAAGTTTTCTTCCAGTCACTACTTTTCTTCATGGGATAAGTATCTTAAAAGCATACATGCTTACTATACATTCTAAGAAACATCATCCTATTTCCCTATCTGTGCTGAAAACCGAATGATTAATCAAATGCCATTATGTATCTCCTGGAAAATGTCTTACAGTTGGAACCAAATAAAAGTTACGTTTTGTTTAACTTTCTCAGCGTAACAGGGCTTGAACTTACAGCTCAATGGCATTGACTCCACAACCACAATACAATAAAATAAGGAAAGAATAATGGTAGAGTAGAGTAGAGTAGAATAGAATAGAACTTTAAAAGAAAAAAAAAAGAAGAAAAGAGAAGACTAACAGAATGTGAAAGAAATCCTTAAATGCAAAAATGGCATGCACTTCTGAAAAAAAAGAAAATATCCATGGTTCCTTTTTTCCAGGGGGCCACAAAACATCAAAACCAAAATCCCTCCCTGCTTGAATCACAGTGGATCTTAGTTTCCAACCTATCAGACAGGGATACCTTTAAAAATGCCTAGAAGCAAATATTTTCATGATTACAAAATTTTGTCAATGATAACTGATTTTAAAGTGTTCATCTGGGATATTTTCCGCTTCCTTCACTTTCACAGCCCTAAGATGAGTAGGTAAATGGAATTTTCTTTGATAGCTAGCAAGCTAAGAAATATATCTATTATTTTCAGCAAAACCCTGTGGAACTCAAACAAATATGACACCTGCTTAGAAGAAGAAATTCTATTATTTAGCTTAAAGTTTGTACTGATCTAATAAAATCAATGCATGTCAAAATTCTTAAATCTCGCATTAGGCAGAATACTTCTGTTTGTTGTTTTTTTTTTGTATACTTACTAAAAGAGCGATATCCAGGAAAAGAAGATCTAATTAATTTCAATTTTAATCTTATAGTAGTTCATTAAAATAATTACAAGAAAAATAAATTTATTTAATAGGTGATATTTTACAACTTCATCATACCACTGCATGCAGAAGTCCTGAGGATGTAGTCGTCTTAATTGGAAGGCTGTTTTTCCTTGAGGTTATGCTGTAGTTTCTTTTATGGAGCAGTTCGTTTAGCTGTTTTGTGGTTACTCTCCTCCTGGAATGAAAGAGAGAGGTACAACCTATTCTCTAAAATTGAGAAATACAGCAGAAAAAGAAGAAAATACATGCTTCTATTCAGCCTGAGACAACTGAGAAGAGAAACTAATAATCTCAACCGATTTCCATCATTTCACATATGTCAGTTCAGAAATGAACCAGGGCAGAAGTGCAGCTTCATTATTCTGGCTTATCTCCAAGTGGAAACTTGCAAAGTATCGGTAACCGAATCTCAGATCATTTCATGAATATATCCCATAATATCACTTTAAAGTGGTCATCTGTGATGACTCACTTGTGAGGTCTTTCACCACCAATCAAATATTTCCCAGATTTACAGTTTTGCATTCCAATATAACTTGGAATTAAAATATCTTATTATGTATGACAACTCTCTCCAAATTGGTTTATTTCTTCCCTAAAAATTGTATTAATAATGACAATAATGATAATGATCATCATAACAATAATTTAAAAACAAGTCTGTGTTTGTGTGTCTGTCTTTTGGGTGATTTTTTTTATATATAGCAGATCACAGCAGATGCAGCTGAGGACCTCACCTAGACAGGTATGATCAAGGGTATTACTTACATTGAATTTATGCATAAAAAGAAACCACACAAAATGAGTCTTACTACCATGAACAGCTCCACTAATTAAATTAATATTACAAGTCTAGCAATAAGCAGTTTCTAGCAGACATTGTGGTGAGTTTTCCAGTGACATCATAAAATATTGCACTGAGTTTACATGGTAAGGTTTCGGGTGAGGGCATGACCCATGTTGGAGCAGTCCTTGAAGGACTGCAGCCCATAAGAAGGTTCCACATTGGAGAAGTTTGTGAAGGAGTGTCTCCCATGGGAGGCACCCCACACTGGAGCAGGAGAAGAGCATGAAGAGCAAGGAGCAGCAGAGATGAAGTGTTATGAACAGACCGCAAACCCATTCTCCATCCCCCTGCACTGCTCAGGGGAAGTAGAAGAGTTGGGAGTGAAGTTGAGACCAGGAAGAAGAGAGAGGTGGGTGCAAGATTTTTTTTAGATTTGTTCTTATTTCTCATTATCCTACTCTGTTTAACTGGCAATAAATTGAATTAATTTCCCCAAGTTGAATCTGTTTTGCCTATGATGGTAATTGGGTAAGTGATTTCACTGTCTTTATCTCAAACCATGAACTTTTCAACATATTTTGTCCCGCTGTCTTCTTAAGGAGGGAGAGCGATAGAGTGGCTTGGTGGGCACCTAGTGGCCAGCTACAGTCAACCCATCACAGATATGAATAAATCCTTCTAATTAACAGTATTTTTGTACAAATGTTGAATTTGGACATATCTTTTGCATAGCAGTACTCAAAGAAACATTCACTGAAATCACTAATCTTTTTGTCTTGCCTCGACAGTTTCTCTGAGAACGTGTTAGAAGTTGGGAGGCTGAAGGATAGATAACTAGTCATTTAACTTCACATTTCCTCTTTTTTTCTGTTTTAAGTTGCACATGTATTTTCTATGCTCTTTCATATTTTCCTTAATGCTTGTTTTAATCCACATAATATTTGCTAGCAACTATAACATAGTCATTTGTTAGACTGTTCAAATGAAAACTTTATCAGTGCGTTTAAGTTTCAGAGGACATTGTATGTTTGTTACTTGTACGCATTTATGCTTGTAACTCAAAGCGTACAAAAGCAAAAAGTACCTCTTAAAAAAATTGTTATATTCATCTTCAAGATTGCAGGTGTGAATAGTACAGTACATATAAATGAATGTAATTTCTGAACTGCATAAAAGGACATAAAGCTGATATGCTATAAAAAAGAGATACACAATAGAAGACAAGGAATAACAAAGTGGTTTCATTTTGGAAATACTGTGTTCTTCTTGCTATATTCTGCAATGACAGAGACTAAATTGTGCAGTAAGTGAAAAACTCTACCTGAAGTATAGAAGGTCCAGTGACAGCTCCATAAGAAACTGCTGACTGAATTTCTCTAAAGAAAAGTCTATGACTCCCAAAAAAGACACAAAGATCTGAAAGATATACCTTTACCATAATAAAGACTCAAGAGGTCTGAGGAAAACAGATGAAACAAGTCATGCTAGTGGAAATCCTCAGGTTTAATAATTACCTATTTTTCACAGTCAATATACATTACATACCTTGCAGATCGTTTGATATTTAAATTAAATCTGAATAAATCCAAAGGTCTTTGAAACACAATGTAATTTTAATGTGAAAACTAGCTATCCTAAAGTGATCCTTTACCAGTTCCTTTCAGCAAAGCAAGATGACAGAAAAACTTTCGTTGTTGACACACTGAAAATAATTTTTCTTATATTTTAAGACTAGCAGACACTACTATTAGACAGTACATATTGCTTGAAGTAGTAATTAAAGATTTGTTTCTTTGAGGCTGCCTAACCTAAATAATGAATAGACATATCTTCTCTGAGATATTTAAAATACATCCAGTGTCACGGTCCACTCAGTAATGGA
>NW_009596716.1:0-7210 GCF_000690535.1 Cariama cristata
TAAACTGGAAAGCACGTGGGCAACAAGGGGGATGTGCTCCAGCAAGAGGGACCTCCGTGCCTCGGGCGGGAGGGTGGCGTCAGACAAAGGGATGCCGTTGGGAGAGCCGGGCTGTCAGCAGCGGCGGGAATGGCCTTTCTCCCCACCGGGCCCCGCACACAAAAACACACGATACCCAACGTTGCACCGTCACCCTCCCCACAGCTTTCGTTGCGTTAGCTGATTTGGTCTGTGTCATCCGATAATGGGAGGCTGTGGAAAAAAACACATCACATACTCTTGAAAACTGCCAGAGAAATTACTGCCTTATATTAATCTATATTAGCCTTCTTTTTTCTTTTTCTTTTTTTTTTTTTTCTGTAGATCCTCCATCACAGCTTTCATGACATCCTTGATGGCTTAGACACACCTTTGGAAACGGGAAGCTGGACTATCTTGTGTAGAGAAGCTACTGAGCGGCACAGGTCACCCTGCTGCGGAGGAGACAGGTTGCAGACTCACCTACCTGGTTAATGACTCACCTCTTGCACCCTCGTCCTTCTGCCCGAGCCCGGTCACTCCCTGTCCCCAGGGCTGGCGCCCTGTCCTGTCCTTCGGGGATGGCTCTGAGGCCTCTCTTAGCAAACTGGACTCCTCCTGCCTGTCCTATTTAAGTCCTGCAGCTTAGCCCTGCTATCTGCTTCGTGGTTACAAGATGGGAAATATATTTTGTCGTCCAAGAAAATCAATTTAAATCCCTGAAGAACTAGATGCCGCTGCCAGCAAATTTCAGTAAGGGAAGGGGGGGAAATGGCAAACTCTTTGGAAAAAGTAGAGATATATACAGGATTCTAGAAATCTAATTATTGAGCCCACACTATTCATTAAGCAAAGACAAACAGGCTGTGGGAGGCTGGTTTATGTTTTCCCCATTTCTCAAACTGGCAGTCTCAGATTTGTCAGCATCATTGTGCAGCAAAGGATCATTTGGGGGAACCTGGCATACAAAAAGCGGTGGCTGTTTTCCTGTTGAAGCAGAGACCTCCAGAGAAGGTTCCCTTGACACAGTATTTTTAGTGTAACTTCTAGGGTAAGCTTCTCAGAAAAAAATGCTTTATTCTGTCAGCTGAACCTGCAAGTCTGATTCTGAATATGGTTGAATAAAGTTAGGGAATTATTAAGTTACAAAATTTTTTATTTTCTATGTTCTATTTCCAAGAGTTGAAACAGGAAAAACATTAAGCAGGATTTTGGGAGGTGTCACAGTAACTTTTCATATAAAATCCGTAGAAAGATCAAGTAACAAGCTGCATAACATTAGGGAAAGCTTAATAATATGAGGAATGTAGTCAGTTATTTTTCTCCTAAAAGAAATAAGTAACAGGGCAAGGAGATAAAGGACACAACTCTTAATCGTGTCGCAAGGACACCATCAAACAGCACCATCATTCATTTCAGCCAAGAGGCCACTCAACATCTGCGACCTGAAAAAGTGAACCATGGATAGAAAGAAATTACAGAAAACTGTGTTGTTAATTAGCTGGCTTGTTTCTGAACAACTTATTCTTTAATGTTCTCTAATGATCTTGATACCAAATTCTGAAATGGCTATTCTACAGATTTTTTTATTGGTTTTGTTTTGTTTTACTAACTTGCCTGCACCTAAACCAAAGAGAAACAAACATGTAGAAAGGCAGTTTAAATGATTTGTTTAAATGATACAATTATGTTACAGAGATGGTGGATGGCAAAATGCTAGTAAAAGTGTATGCACACAGATACCCTCCTCATCTTCTAAGGGCTTATCTACATAAAACTTTAGTCCTGAAATAAGCATCATTTAGATGAATTCATATGGATGTTTCTTGGATAATTGTAGATTATAACCACATCACTTCAGAAACAGCGGCAAAAAATGTTGATATAAGCTAATCCTATGAAAATGAATGCAGTTTTTACCCAATATGACATGAGTTTTTTTCAGTGATTTTTTCTTATAATTTACACCACCAGGAGCAAAGGTTTGAACATCCTCATGAAATGTTGAGGTAAGAACATAAACACAGAGGAAAAGCTATATTTTGTCCATCCAAGAACTTGACTTGCTCTTCTCAAGTTTAGTCTCATTAACAACTGCGAGGCGTGTTCTCCAAAAGAAAGCTGTAAAACACAGTTTGATTCTCCAGGTGAAGATAAAACCTCCACAGGTTAAACCATAGAATTCTTTCCACAATTCTTGAAAAGACACAAATGCCTTTAAAATGCCCCATTCTTTAATTCAGGTAGCAGGGAAGTTTGCTAAATATAATATGAAATGTTTGCTTACCACCCATATACTGAGGATAAGTAGATCTATGGGCATTGAAAATATTTACTTACAGAATCCTAAGAAAATATTTTTATTTTCTGCTGTAGTGGCAATATTGTTGTTTCTTTGCTGTCATTTATTGTTAGGGTTTGTGTATGTTTGGCAAAATGGTACCCTTAGGCAAGGCATAGGTAAGAGACACATGTTTTTATTGAAGATTTTTGCAAATTACACCTTGTCTTTTTTGCAAATTAATTCGAATTATGCAAACCCATGAGAGTACAGCAGGAGTAACCAGTGAACTGGAAATGCTTTGAAGAACAAGCATGAAGCAGAGCATCAAAGAGCATTAAAGAGTGTTTGATAGTAAAACAAATTAGGCAGAGGGAGAACGCAGGAGGCAGCGGGAGGCTCATAGCAGGCATGTGCTGCGTAGGCAGCAAAAGGCAAGTGCCAGTGAGATGGAAACTGGATGTGTCCTGGAGTACGGGAGTGCCAGAAGACTGACGAGCCTTCTCCAAGAATCTAAAAGCACAGCTACCATCAGGAGCAACAACAGGTAACTCCATTCTGAGTAGGAAACCAGATCAATGTCCTCTTTCTTTCACAGGTATCAACCACCCAACACTGTATTATTTACTTTCTTCTTTGAGTCCTCCTTAGGTCTGAATTACTTAGAATACTTCTGGTCGAGCACTGTTGCACCTAAATAGCCTAAAATTACTTATATGAGGACCAACAGTCTTCACGGTTTCCTGATGATGCAAAATTACTCATCGTAAGCAAAACGAAAGCTGACTCTGAGCACTTGTAGAAGGATCTGACAATGGTGAGTGACAGGGCAATGAGACCGTGGCTGAAAGTCTTATGTCAATAACTGCAAACTAATGTAAACAGTAATGAAAATAACTCTAACTAAACATAGCTAATAATGGGCTTTAAATTAGCCTTTACCATTTGGAGTCATTGTGAGTAGTTTTCTGCAAACATTAGCTTGCTACTCCGCAGTAGTCCAAAAGGCAAACAATGTTAGAATCACTCCAAAAGCAGCAGAGAACAAAGCAGAAGAGCTCATTACATCCCTGTGTAAATCTCTTGCGCACTTGAGTGCTGTGTACAGTTCCAGTTCCTTCATATGAAAATGTGGAACTAGAAAATGCAGAACTAGAAAATGCATATACATGGCTAAAAGAATATATGCAGGGGTATAGGAACATATTTGTGTCAGTAGATCATTTCTAGCTGGAGAACAGGCTGAGAAAGGATTGTCTTCTGATCTACACAATCCCAAATGATAGTAGGAGGCTGACAGGAAAGAGTCATGTGCTGCTTTCCATCACACAAGACTTCAGGGAGACTCAGTAAATGATCAGGCAGCAGGTTTAACACAATGACTGGGAAAAACTTTTCCATACTAAGTGTTATTAAATTGGATGGCTTGCTGCTATACAACCCTATGGAGCCAAAGAATGTTTTTAAGCAGGGATTATACAAATGAAAGATAGCTGTAGCTGTTAAGCACAATAATTTCCTTTGCAGTTCTTGCTTAAAATGTGCCTGCCCATTGCCTGCTGAGAGTTGCTCAAGAGAGGATGCTCTTTATCTGCCCTGTTTCAACGGTCTCCCCAAGCATCAGTTTCCAGCCACTGTGGAGAGCAGGACACCAGATTAAATGGACCTTTACACTGGTCCTGCACAGCTGTTCAGATGGTTTATTATTTTCTTTCTGCTCAGTTAGGAGGTGTGAGAAACCAAGGACAAGCAGCATCTCTAGGTATGAAAGCATACTCCTGCTTTTCTCCGTCTTCTCTTACATCTGGGAGTAAAATCAGACTCTTAGTTCTTGATCTTCCCGTTAGAGTATTTTTTCATTCCCCTGAAGAGAATTTGGAAAAACTGTTTTCATCTTCTCAACATTTTGCTCTTCAGTTTCAGTAGTGATAATCCATATGCACTGGTCTATTCATTTTGGCACCATTTTTTGCTCTTTATACAAGACTGGGGCGGTACATAGCAAGAGAACTCCTGAAGCATAACAATGAAAGATATACATAGATCATAATGAAAATACTTTCCATATTCATAGATCATCACAGGAGTAAAAGCTAAATCATTCCTGGACATCCTGGAAGAGAAAGGGATAATGATTTCTTCTCACTGAAGAAACTGGAAAGGGAAGTAGAAACATCCAGAGATGCTTTAAAACTCAAATTACAGGTAAACATCTTACATAGATAACCACAATTTATAAGAGTTCTGTTAAGAATATCCCTATTAAATACAAGAAACTAGAAATCTGAAATGCAGTTTGTCAGAACTCCAAGAATCCCTGAAGACAAACATATGATAAATCAGCTGGAGTGGTTCAGTCTCACATAAACAAAATCTGTATGGTTGATACTCTGTATAGCTAGCTATCTCTGCTCAGAGGTAAGGAAAACAGTTCGTTTCGTACTTGATTTCGCCAATGGATAGTAGTCCCATGGCCTCGTCTTCAGCAGAATGCATATGATTTCTTTACTGTGTAGACTGCAAAATCAAAGCAGAATAAACACTTTAAGCTATGTGTTTTAAACAACAACAACAAGAAAGAAAGAAATCTCTGTTTGGAAGGGTTGTTACCACAACCCTTTAGAAAGGGTCACAGGGATACGTTTTCCTCTGCACTCTCCGAGAACTACTCAATTTTTCCCAAAGCAACAACAGAGGTTACTCAGTTTCAAATAGTTTCAGGTGACCTCCATGATAAAATTCCAAGAATGTTGCTATATACGGGCATTGACACCATCTTTGTATCCCTGCCCTTTAACAGGCAAAGGAAAATCCTACTGTGATACCTGTGTATGGATAACGTGTCCAAAATTCTGGCAATAATTTTAAGTAGCTAAGCTGGTATGTTGTCACAGAGAAGAAAGGCAGCAAATTTTAGTGCCCCTCAGCATTATTACAATAGAAGTGAACTCTGAATACAGGTGAATCCTGTGGACTTGATTAAAAGCTAAAAATGCCAATGGGTCAAGACATATGGCGCATGTTTTCACATGCCTTGCCTTTGATCTTGTTTTGCTGATTAAATATAACTTCGCTCCTGCTATCCTTAGATGTAACAGACACATTAGGAGGGGGATTTAGTGTGCCCAGGATGAGGACAATCACAGTTCTGATACTCAAAATAACTTTCAGCAATCTTGCAATTTTGTTTGTGAAGTTGCTTATCGTTTCAATTTCAGAAAATATTTCCAGCATATAATTGCACTTCCAATACAGTTTTGATGTCTACATACCTGAATACTCTCTGTTAACATTGTCCTGTATTTCTTAAAATGACATCTGAAAAAGTTACTCATTAGCACTTTCTGAAGACAGAACTCGGTCAGAAGAGTTGGAAGAATTCCCAGGGTATCTTCTGTACTCCATGCCCAAGATTTGTAAACACTTTCTCTAAACATAGAGTAGGGTCTGGTCAGCAGTTAACTCTTCAATCTTGGTAAGGTCCTGTAGATATTAACGTTATACATATGTGTGTTAACATTATATTTGGACACTTCACATTGGGTGAAGCTCCACTTTCCCAAGCCCCACAGAGTTTGCAGACTTTCAAGAAAAAAAACATAGTAAGAGAATTAAGGTTTGGGAGCAGGCAGATGCATATTTTGCTGAAGTAGATGAAAAAAATGTCTTGTATTACTATTTAATTAATCTGACAGTGCCGTATATAGTTCAAAACAACAGCCCCACCATCTATCAGATATATGGATTGTACAGTACTGAAGTGTTAATTTCAAGCTGTGATTTACGATGTTTACAAAGCAGCAAGGCCATAAAGGCCATCATCCCTCCAAGCAGGTCCTCTTTAAAACTTCCTTGACAGTCTTTCTAACCAAGCAGAGCGAGCAGCTGAACCACGTCTGGTGACACGTTCAGCTGCACACTTCTTTTTGCCCTTGTACCCAGCAGTTGCCTGACGCAGAGCTGCGTCCTTTTGTCTCCACTGCTTCAGCTACCAGAGCTGCCTGAACCCTCTGGAACCACCTGGAGTTTTTTGGAGGGTGACACAGGGACAGGCTGGCTGCAGGAGGCCTCATCCTCCCTGTAACCCAAGCTTATGCTGCTGTGCTTGTCCCTGCCAAAAGCAGAGGCTGTGGATGAGCGACTCGATGCGAACCCGTGCTGCAAAGTTATTCAATGAACTCAAGGCAGCTGCAGCTGGGGGTGGGCCGTCAGTGCAAGGAGCAGGAACAGAATCACCCCACAGCAGAGGGATGAAGGAGAAATTACCGTACAAGACAAAATAGCTCAACAGAAAGCACATATTTTTGAATAACAGATATTGCTTTAAAAGTAATCCTGGTGCTATAATATTCATTATGTGTATATGAAATGTGCACGGTGCATGATAGTCAGTGTATTTCAAAACAAAGGAGAAATACGACACAAAAGAGTGATGTTACTACAGATTGCCATAAGGGCTTCTGCAGTTCATTTCTGACAGGCGTCCATCCAGGACTCCAAATCCCCACACCCACCCAAATCCCTTCTGGAGCACCACAGTGCCTCTGTCTTCTCTGTCTTATGGCATGAATCGGTTGGGTTATCCTGCTTTTCCCAAGATCTGAATCGACATGGTATAAAGAGGTGTTCCATGTGTGGTGTTTTCAGATGTCTCTCAGAAAATTTTCATACTGGGTGTGATAATTTTAAAATTATTTGGCTAATTCTGCATTTGCAAAACTATGAAAAGCCTCTGGAACAGTAAGAAAAAAAAATCAGAAATAGACATAAGACGTGCAAGCAAAAATAGATCAACTGTATTTCAAAACTAAGAGGCTATGAAGAAATTAACGATTTAAAAAATAATTCAGAGAAAAGATGTAAGTTAAACTAGGATTCTGTCTTCTCTCAATTACTTTTAAATTAACTACT
>NW_009596717.1:0-3144 GCF_000690535.1 Cariama cristata
CAGGTTATCGGCCCCTTCATGAGGTTCAGCTGCATCATCGGGCCCAACGGATCAGGTAGCGGGCTGGTCGGGGAGGTTGGGTGTCAGCGGACAGCTGGTGGCCCTGCTTCTCCACTGTAGCTATCAGGATTGTGGTTTCACCTTTGGGGCCTTTGCCAGGTCTTTCCTGTGAGCACCACAGGCCTGATGGGGAGGAACCGGTAGCAGTGCAGCCGCAGGCCCAGGAACGGGGGCAGCATGGCTGCACTGAGGGGCTGAGGGCGGTCATAACTTGCCTGTTGAGGAGTAGAGTTGCAGGGCTGGGTGGAGGGGAAGTAAAGACTTACAGGTCTGCTTAGAATCTCTTCATATGCACCTGAGGGGGGACAGCACGAGCAAAGTTTTGGAGGCTCCTGATTTGCCATTGCTTTCTTTAACTGAAAGTATAGATTTTTCTAGCATGGAAGGACAGAAATGAGGTGGTTGAAGGAATTTCTGTTTCTAGTTGTGTTTTCTATTCTTTCCAGCCCTTGTAGAGTGGTTTGCAAACAGCAGACCTTGCCTTTGCCACTCCAGTTTGTAGTTCAGCTTACAAAGGCCACATAAAGATAGTTTTAGTTTAATACTCTGGGTTGTATGCTGCAGCAGGAGAAAGCTGCTCCTTGATTTGAGTCTGTGGTCTTTGCCATATGAGTAAATGCCTCTGGGAAAGAGAGTAGCTTTACAGAATGGTAGCTGCTTTGTACTTTCACCCACAAGAGCTTTGTAGATGTGACTCCATGTTGTTATCCTGTGAGTGCTGGAACTTTTTAAAATTTGATTCAGTTCTTCTGAAAGCTCCATTCAACAGGTGGGATTTTATGTTCTATTTGCCAGAGAACAATACAATAGGAGGTGAAGGTTATCCTAACAAAGAGGCACAAGAATGGGCTTAGCATTTGCTCTTCGTTTCCCCAGTCTGTTAATGATTTAGTTTATGATTTAGATTTTTAGATCCTGTTGTTTCTTCGCTTACCTAATTGAACTGAGATCTATGAATGTATGTGACTTTTATTTAACATTATTATCATATTCTTTATCATCCTATCCCCACTGTTCTGTATTGGAAAGTCTCAAAGTTATACATACTTTCTCCAGGTACTCTTCCAGTTAAATCTGTATACATTTTATAGATGAATTGGGAGAAAAATTGTGAATATTTTGTAATCTCTGGATTGAGTTTTTTATTCATCTGTTTTCCCTCTATTATTCTTTTATGATATTTTTGAGAATAAGTAAAAATATTGCTGAAGTAGCAAGGGTGAAGGCAGAAAATAATTAGGCTGTTAACAGAAATTCTCAAGACTAAAGGGGAAAAACAAAAAGAGGATTCAATAAAGAGAATTTTTGTCTAAGGAGTATCATCAGAGAACTTTGTTGCTGTGGTGAATGGATCTGGGGAAGTACTTGTGTTCTTCAGAACTCTGGAGTTCTAGTGCAGAAGTTGTAGTTATATGATAGAGTGCTTATGCAGCAAACCTGACTGACTGCATTATGTAAGGGAAATGACCAAGTAAGGATTTTGGTGTTATTTGCTCAGTTTAATGACCTCTAGAGATGCCTGTGTAAGAAAAATTTGTTCAACAAGGTGGAACAAATAACAAATCAGTTTTGTGATGATTTTTACTAGACAGGCTTATCTGCTGCCAGTGTATTACATCTTAGAAATATATTTCTTTATTATGTTATTATGTGCAATATTTTTTCCTCCATGAAATATAGAATTAGAATTAATAAAGACTTTTACATTTATGTGTATGTTTTTAGTTAATTGTTAATCAAATGCCTCCTTTCATTTCTCCCATGTCAAAGCTATTTTTTTTTTAAAGGAAAATCTAACATAATGGATGCTGTTAGTTTTGTGATGTGTGAAAAGACATCTAATTTGCGAGTTAAAAGTGTTAAAGAACTGATTCATGGAGCACATGTTGGAAAACCAGTTTCTTCTACAGCTAGTGTGAAGATAGTATATTGTGAAGAAGATGGGGAAGAAAAAACATTTTCAAGAGTTATCCGTGGTAGGTAGTAGATTCTGTTGCACATACTTTCTATTGTCTGATGTAGAAAAAATGAAGACCAAGACTATTCAACTTTGAATTTCAGATGCCTAATATTCTTTTGTGTTTGGGTGGATTAAGCCCATGAATATTGCAAGACTTCTTGCAGTCCTTCAGTAGCATTTTGATAGCCAAGTGTTATAATTGAAAAAACATACTGGGGCACGGTTAAAAAATTAAACAAATATATTAATATATGTTCTTTACTCTGTACTTTGATCTGTAGATATTCACTTGGAATGTGTAGATGGTGTAGGCTCTACAAAATGAGGTCTGACACCTTGCTGCAGGCATGAGCACTTAAGCATCTGTCAGTTCCTTTTGGAAGTAAGCAACTAGAATTTTCATACAGAAAAATGAAATACTGAAGTGACTAAGGGAGTAATTGAAATCCATTTTCTTCTTTGAGGAAATTGCTTAGTTAAATTGCACCACTAGTTTAGTTTTTTGTTACGGATTTTTTGTTGTAGCCATTTTATAGTAACTTTTCTTTTTTCCTTTCCTCCTTTAGGTAATTGTTCTGAATTTTTTTTCAATGATAAATCTGTCAGCCGATCTGCTTATATATCTGAGCTTGAAAAAATAGGCGTACTTGTCAAAGCTAGGAATTTTCTTATTTTTCAGGTGAGCATTTAGGGTACTTCATAAAGAAAATAAAAACTGCTGAGACTATTTCATAGGAGCCCACAGTTAGGTATTTGACAGAAAAGAGGGCACCTTTAGCTAATTTCAAGCCAATACATTTTTTTCCTGATCTCAGCCAAGAATTACAAGACTACGAAACAGAAATAATGAGGTTTGTATGTACATGAGTGCACTAGTAAGAAAGAAGCTAATCTGGAAGAAATTGAGTACTTAGAGTATATATAATAAAATATGGATGTCTGTTTATAAATGTTTAGTGTGTTAAATCTAGGCGTGTTATAAATAGGAAAAGATAATTTCATCTTAAACCACTCCTACTAGTCAAGGTGGATGAAAATTTTAGGATTTTTTGTTAAGATTGAGGGATTGAAAATCCTGCTGGGTTATTAGTTCACAAATATTTAGCAATATAGGTCAGGAATGC
>NW_009596717.1:3175-26625 GCF_000690535.1 Cariama cristata
TACTTATGATTAATATATTTCAGAGGATTTTCTTCCTTACAGGTGTTGAGGGAAATACCCAAGGAAGAACTGATTTTTCCCTTTTATAGAAACCCTATATATGGATTCTTATTGGGATCATAGTTTCTATGATGACGGCATTTGCCCGCTATACAAACACAATAAAAATCACAAAACTTATTTCCTACACTTTACTGAAAATAGTAGCTCCTTCAGATCAGTGAAGACTTGAGTGGGTAACACATGCACAAAAAAAGTGTGCCTATTAACTTTGGGAGTTAGATAATCTTCTAGTGCATTGATTTTAGCTGTGTTTCTTTTGAAATACTGGGGGGGCTTAGTTTATTTTTCATTGAAAATGAGTTTCAGTTTCTTTAAAGAGACTAAGAAGATTTAATTTTGTCATTATAATACTGCTCACTGATTTGTGCAGGTTGATTTAGTTTGAAGGTGTTTTTCATAGACAATATCTGACATTCTAAAACACTTAGTGATGTCATTTAATTAGATGAGGTGGCTAAGTGGTATTCCTTTTGGTACTAAACTTTGCCTTCCAATTGAATCTGAAAGTGTTTCCATCCAATTCTGTTAACCGTAAATATATCCGGAGATAAATCTGTACTATATGCTCTTAAAGAAATTCATTAGATAGCATAATGGTCTACAATGCTGCATTTTATTTTTTTTTTTTTGCAATTTTTTTTTAGGGAACAGTAGAATCCATTGCAATGAAGAAGCCAAAGGAGATAACTCAACTTTTTGAACAAATCAGTAATTCATGGGAATATGCTGAAGAGTATGAACGAAAAAAGAAAAAAATGCAGCAAGCAGAAGAGGATACACAGTTTAATTATAACAAGAAAAAAAGTGTTGCAGCAGAACGCAGACAAGCAAAAATAGAGAAAGAGGAGGTAACTCGAAGCTATTCCTTTTTTGCATGTTAAGATCTCAGATTTTGCATCTTTTGTTAACTTAGATACAGGTTTTCTTTAAGAAAAAACAAACTTCTGTTGTTTCTCATCTAGTATTTTTTGGAGTATGGTATACTACATAGTAATTTAGTATAATTTAAAAGCGTAGAGGAATACATATAATAAATTCTAAATAAATGAAAGTGTATGTTTGCCATTATAATTTAATTAAAGTGTTGATGTACATGTTTGAGTTTTATGAATAGTGAACATTACTGGCATTACAGCTACTGGTACATCATCTTACATCACTTTGGACTTGAAATCAGATTGCTAATAATTAAAAATCCTTTCCATAAACCATTAATAAAGTTTTAATGTTGGTAGGCAGAGCGTTACCAGATGCTTCTCAAGGAACTGGATGAAGAAAGGATACAGCTGCAGCTTTTCCGGCTTTATCACAATGAAAAACACATTGACTTTCAGAAAAAAAGTTTGGATGAAAAGAATATGGAGACAAGTATGAAGAAAGAGTCTCTTTCTAAAGCAGAAGATGTGTTTATAGCCAAGAAAAAAGTGCTTGGTGTACTCAACAGAGACCAACAACATATGGAAAGAGAAATGAAGTAGGTTTTCCAATCAGATTCTCTGATAGTTGAGTTAAAGCATAGTCTGCCCTGGCAGTTGCTTGGCAGGCATGCCTTTCCTGTTAAAGCAGTTGAGTGATAGCTCAACGCTATGCAAGTCAGTTTGTAACAGTTTACTAAAGTAATATCTAGACACAGATTTCACGTCCACCACCACACCCAGGTTGTCAATAATTTCATTATATAAATACTAAATTTTTTAGAAGTTTATGCTTCGCTTCTTAAATTTCTATTTTCAGTGGCTATTTAAAAAAAAAATCACCTGTGGGTATGTAACCTTGCAGTTGACAACTGATTATTTGCATGTGTGGTTGGGAGGGGGTTGTTCTTTTTTCTTTTTTGGTGTAGTTTTGTTATTTTGGATGTGCTTTGTGGTGGTTGGTTGGTTGAGTTTTTTTGTTTGCTTATTTTGAGTGTTTTGTTTTGTTTCGGTTTTTAGGACTCTGGAAGCATCACTGATTCAGCAGAAAGCCCTCTATATAAAAGCAAAAGAAAACACTTCCTACCAAATCAAGAAAGTAGAAATGTCTAAAAAATCGCTAAGGGACAAGGAGAAATCCTGTGATAAGGAAAAGCAGAACATAAAAGAGCTAGAGGTAGAATTGAATGATATTGAGAAGGCTTGGAGGGCGTTTGAGAAGAAATTTGAAGAGGAGATGTTGCGGAAAGCAGCATTTGTTGAGCTGGAAGAAAGTCAGGTGAATTGGGAGACCACAAAGCATTGTTTTCTAATGAAGTCCAAAAATCCCCACTGATGAGAAGAAACTATTGTTTCACCAATAACCTGTAATTTCTAGTGATTTTTTTTAGCTGTTGAGCTCAAACAAAACCAAAATTGTAACTTTTATTTAGAGACTGTCTCGTGAGGTGAAGAGAAATGATAATGCAGCCTCTTGGAGTGGGCTGTCTCCTTTCTGGGAGGGGGGTGGGGAAGTCGGATCTCACAGAGGTTCCAAATGTGGAATACTTCTAGGAAGTAAATCTAAGGTACGTAGAGATTTAGAAGTCCACCATTATGAGACTGGAAATGGTAAGCATCTCTCCTAGGGTGTGAAGTACATCTTCTAAACAATGTGAGAAAATACCTTATTAGAGGAAACATTGAATTTTCAGTGAGCAAGAAGTTGAGAAGAGTTTGATGGAAACTTCAGAAGGGTTGTGCGCAGGGACTGTCATCTGTGGATTAGGATTATAGCTGCCCAAAATTATCCATGATTAGGTGGTTCTCTCTGGTTTGGGTTTTTTCGCCTTCTTTGTGGAAGCCCCTATGGTACTTTGTGGGCAGGTAGGATAGAAAAAGTGTAGGGTCTTGGGGTGCGGGGGTAATTTTTGAGAAATGGCTTGTCAGCTGAGGTACAGAAATATGTCTTCAATTAAGAAAAAACAAGAAGACAGGAAAAATGCAAACAAGACTTGGTGGTATGCATACCATCTACTGTGGGTCAGAATCTAAAACTGAGGTAGCTCGCTTGTGAGCTATTTTAAGTTACTTTAGAAAAAAAAAAACGACTGCATTGCGTTACAGTAAATTCACATTTGAAGAAGCTGCCTTAGCAACCGTGTGGCCAGAAATGCTTTTAAAACTAAGTGCTAGCTTCTTTTCTCCACTGTCTTTTCCTTAAAATAGTTTCTGATCAGTTAATGGAGAACCTGCAGGATTGTTCTTTTAGTTTGTGAATCTTCCTGCTCTGCAATTTAGAGACATTTGGTCAGTTAGTCATAATTTTGCAGGATTGTTTAAAGTGTTTGTTTACCTTCAAAAAACCAATTAATTTGATAACATGAGAATGCAAGTTTTGGTATTTATAATTACAGCACTAATTTTGGACTAGGCAAAAACTTTGTGTTAACCTTAAGACTGACTGTGAAGTACTGTGAAGTTTGTAAACTTCATAAACTTTCCTGAAAAATACGAGTCTTTAGAAGTCTAAAGCAAGACCATAGTCAGGAACTACTAAGTGTAAGCTTTGGGTTCAGTCTTTCTCTAATAAAATATAATGTCTTATCTTGCAATTAGTAGCTAGAAAAGTCTTCTGGAGAATTGGGTGGGTTTTATAACCTTCATTATCATAAAGTAGGCAGTTGCTAATTGAGGCTGTAATAACATGAGTCTTCCCACGGTCAGTGGAGTGAATTTATTTTTGTTATTTGTCCAGTTGGAGCGCTATAAAGAGCTAAAGGAAATAGCAAGAAAGAAAGTAGCTACGCAAACGCAGCAGCTAGAAAAACTCCGTTGGGAGGAAAAAGCAGATCAAGAAAGGCTGAAACTTAATCGGACAAAGAAAAAAGAAGTGGAGGTATTTGTATCAAGCTAGAATTATGTTTTAAGGAGAAAAATGTTTCTCTACCCTTCCCTCTGGTATAAATGTCTATATAAAGGTGTTAAATGCTTTGACATAAACAAATCCTCAGCAAAGGAGATACATTGCTAATGTTAGTTCTGTTTTCATGTTGCAACAGGTTTAGCAAAAAGGCTTCTAAATTTGTTCAGAGAATGGTTGCGTGGGCACACTGAGGATTTGGTTTTGAAAGCTTTGGCTCTAGTATTTTACAGTTACTCAGAACATATGTTTAACTGTAATCACTTCCTGTTTTCGTAAGCGTAGTTTTTCTTTCTGAGGTGTCCTACAGCTGTTGTATATCCATATGATACTCGTACGCTTTAGAGGTTTTATTTTGACCACAGCTACCTTTTTGCTGAGATATTTATAGGGTCAGTTGTGCATATGGGTGTGTTGTAGTTGGGAAAATCTCCCTAGTGTCCACTTGTTTGTTGCACTTCAGAGGCAGGGTGTTTGGCGTGATTACAGGTCATTGCTGTCATTTTGTTTCTGATTTCTTTTATCATTGCAGATCCAAACATGTAACAATAAAATACCCATATTTTGCGCAATTACTTGGTCAGCATGCCTGAGGTTCTCTTTTAGAAAAAATATTTCCCAACTCATTATTCAAGTTTGCATCATGCTTCCATTAGAAGTAGAAAGGACAGAAGCTCGACTGACGATCCATCTTTTGCTGGAAATGTTGCCCTATTAGGTGTTTTGGGTTTTTTGCCTTTTCCGTTGTTGTTTTCTTTTTTTCCCCCAACTATGCTCACCTTGCAGTTTTGTCACCTATTAAGAAGTTAGACAACCAACATGCATTTTTTCACTATTTATTTCTGGAATGAATGTTTGGAGGAGACTCCTTATGTTCAGAAAACTTAAATTCATTAGATGAGTCTTGGCCAGTTCTAGAGTTCCTAACACCTCATTCTTGTACATATAAACTTGCTTGTATGGAAAAGTCTATATTTTACTATCTATATATGAGCATGTAATATCTAAGTTAATATTTGTATATGCATTTACTCTTGATACAACACAACTTTTTTCTTTTTGAAGTACTAGTTACCAGGAAAACCTAGTTAATATCTAGAAGTGAAATAAATTCTATTGCTTGTGCTTCTAAAACTCTGCAAGTCCTATTGTACTGTTGAGAAGGAAGTAAGGGCGTACTTGGGAGTTCATAAAATGCATGTCTGACCATTCAGAGTTGGCATTACTTACCTGGACTACTGACATTTGGTGATGACTCCTCATGATGCAGCAGGTATGTGACTGCATCTATAGCATGCTCTGTCCAGTTCTGGGCTCCCCAGTACAAGAAAGGATAATGACAGCTTGGAGTCAGTCCAGCAGAGAGCCACCAAGCTGGCTGGGGCTGGAGTACCTGCCTTATGAGGAGAGACTGAGAGAACTGAATCCCTTCAGCCTGGAGAAGGAGAGGTGAACAGGAGACCTTATTGCTGTCAGCAGCTTCCTAACAGGAGGGTATGGATAAGGTAGAGCCATGCTCTTTCTAGAGCTACACAGTGATAGGATGGGAGACAAGAGGCACGACTTAGAATGCAGGAAATTCCGAATAGCTATTAGGTGAACTATTTCATCTCAAGGATAGTCAAACGTTGAAGCGGGTGCACAAAGAGGTTGTGGACTCTCCATCCCTAGAGCTATTCAAAAGATCTAAAGTATTCAGGAGTGAAATTAAGACTTAATAAAATGTGTAGGTAACAATATTTTTTTCTTTCGTTTGCTTTAGTTAATGTATTTTTATTCAATTTGAGTAATTGAAAATACTTGTTTCACTGTTTGTGTTTTAGTACAATGCTTTTGTGTCAGGTTGGAACCTCTGTCAACTTCTTCATATGTCCTGCTTAGGAAAAAGCTTCTATTAATCTCGGGCCAAGAAAAGTACATTTTTTTGTTTTAACACCTATAATTTACTGGCACTGTGTTTAAAGTTGTTTTATTTGATGGTGTCATGATTCTTTGTGCTGGAGAGGCTTTCCCTGAACTGTAGAGGAACATGAAAAATCCAGTAATGGCCTTGATAAAATAATTTTCCTTTATTATTCACGGTACAATTTGACATCTACTATTGAAAAAGAGATTCAGCGTGAAATACCAACAAGGAAGAAAATACCTGTCTCGGTACTCGCTCTGAATTAAGAGCTTTATGTCTTGCTAAGAAACACTTCATTTTCCTCTGGTTTGCTTTTAACACGTTCTATTTGTGATTGCATAGGAAAACATAAAACACACTGTGGAACAGATAGACGAGCGTAAAAAACGAATAGAGAAGTTGGAAGAATATGTCAAGATATGCACGTATGTTTAAAAAATTAAAAACTAATTGATTTTCTTGCATATTACGTATTTTCAAATTAACATAGCAGGTTTCTAATTCTTTTCTTTAAAATTTTAATAAGAATTAGAGTTGTTACTAATTCTAATTAATATTTCAGTTACTTTAGCTGTCAAAATAAAGTAGTAAGTATGATGACTCATCCATATTTTGTTTGAAACCAGTGTTATAATTGCTTCTGGTTTCTTGTAGGTGTGCAAATTATGTCACTACATGTAGGTTATGGGGCTATTAGTGTACAAATTCTGAGGAGGAGAACAGGGCAGTTCTGTAGTTGTGCCGCTCTAGAAAGCAGTATTATTTACCTTGTGTGTTAGGAGCACAGCTCAGTTCTTGCTTCCTGGGTCTTGTCTTCTACCTCATTTTTATTCTACCTCATTTTTATTCTTTGTGAAATAAGGTACGTAAGCCCTTCATTGAGCAACCTGAACGAACTTTGACATTAACCTGTGTTTTGTGCAGGAGGTCAGAGTAGGGGATCTCCAGAGATTTTTATTTTTTTTTTTTTCCCCCAACCTGTCTTTTCCTACACATCTGTAATGTGTGCTTGAGCTTAATGCTGTCTATGTACTGAACAAAGTTCTGCCATGGACAGGGAGCAGCAGACCCGTTGTGATTGGTGTGATGCAGAATTATTTTAATCAAGTATTTGTAGTAGAGTGTGGTAGAGCCTTAGAGATTTTGGTAAGTGTGTAAAGTGAATAATAATTTTGCATGAGAACTCTCAGTACAGCTTAGTTTTACAGTATCAGACCTTCTATTGATGGAGGATAAAATAACATGGTTGCATGTTACACGGGCTAAGACTCTCACTTGCACTCAATTTTGAAACCATAAAAATAGCTTGTACTATAGAATGCAGCTTGTATAAGAAATAGCTTCTTATAGATACTTAAAATCTTTAATGATTTTTGTAGTCTGTGACCATAGAATTTTAATTTTATAAGCTAAAAGCTTTTATAAATGAAATCATAAATTGCTTTCCTATTTTTTCTTCTGTTCAAAGTCAATCATTAACAGAGAAGAAACAGCAAGAGGAAGCGCTGACTACGGAAATTGAAAATTCAACAACACGAATGGCTGAAGTGAATGAAGAATTGAACAAAATAGTTGGTGAACTGCAGAACGCCAAAATTGATTGCCATGAAGGAAGGCGTCAGCAAATGAGAGCAGAGATCCTAGAAACTCTCAAAACACTGTATCCAAATTCTGTGGTAATTGAATGCCCTCATTTAAATGCCTTATTTTAGAATTAAGATTTTAAGGATTCTGCCTTAGACTGAGTAAACAGGTAGAGTAAATTAGATTGTCTTGAATATTCTTTTAAACTTTATGCTTACTTGAGTGTACTTGGTGAAACAGTATTACTGAAAGAATAGTAGAGTATACTGTCATTATTTTTCACAGTTACCAGAAATAGACAGGTTAGTGCTTGCATCACAGAATAATTTTGATGTCTTGTGTGATTTTTGTGGTGTTTGCTTTATTTATTTTTTTACTTTTTGGTTTTGTTTTCCTCTGTCCTCTAACACATTTTTTGACTTATTTATTTTGAACAAGTGAATGGAAAGGTTAGCTGTGAGACCATTTATTCTGGCAAGAATAGTTCTTCCAAAGGACAATTTTGCTTAGATACATGAGGTTTTTATGTTACCAAATGGTCTGTCTTTGCTTATCAGTTACCATATTTTACTTAATGGCATTACTGAAGAGTAATTTAAGTGTTTTGTGTATTGATTCTGAATTGTCAGCAGATATTTATTGTTATGAGGCATATTTACACCTTTTTATTGACACTTAAAAATATTTACTCCAACCTTAGAAGCCATTCCAAATAAGAACTTTTTAATAAATCTAATCAGTTGAAAAATTGGTCTCTGAGTATGTCTCAGTACAGTCAGTCCTTTTTGATATACGTAGTCAGTTGGGATGTACAAGCTGGGAGCCTTCGCCCCCCATCCCTTCCTAAATGTTCAGAAGGGGACGTATCTCTGGTTCCTAGTGCTGCCATAAGAACATAAAAAATTAAATGCTTTCAGTTGTTCTTTGCTTCTTGGTCTTTTGCAAAACCTCAGAATCTGGCAAGTGACCAATCCTGTTGTTTTCTCAAGAGATTAAGATACTTACTTTTCAGCTGTTCTTCAGAATTTTTTCATCCATGTTAACAAGATGTTCCAAAAAATTAAAAAGGTGATTGGTGATTTGCTCACTCTTTGCATTGTATCCTATTTGAAAAGAACTGGATCAGACTGGTGATACCTTGCTGGCTTAGGGGAGAACTGATGTTCAGGATGTTCTCTGTCATTTTCCTTCAGGTCCTGCAAGTTTGAGAGACAGATGTGATGGCTTTTAACAAATAAAAACTACATAAGTCGAACTGGTTACATAAACTGTCTCGTTACAGAAAGTCTTAATGATATCTGCTTCAGTTACCCTTGTTCTTGCAATAGTTTTCCCAACACCAGCATATGAGGCAACAGAGTTGCTTCTGAGCTGCTCGTTACACTCTCGTGTACTAATTCCAGATGACCAAACACAATCTAAATTAAAGTCTCAGACTGGAAGGGTCATGGTAAGTTTCATCTTTTGGTCCGCTAGGTACTCGGGCAGAACCAGAGGAACATCTCAGTGTTGGTCTTCTGGATTTGATAGGCAAAAAATTGCATACTGCTTCTAAATGTGAAGTTCTTATGTCCATTTTAAAGCTTATATTCTTCTGCTAAAACATTCTTGTAATGTTTGGTGAGCATTCCAGGTACTGAAATAGCCGTGCAGTAATGTGATTCTGCTGTATGGGTGACGTGCATTTTCATGGATTTGTCTGATCAACAAAGTGAATTTTACAGCTGATTACAGTTTTTACAATTTGATTTTCAAAATGACCTTCCTACATTGGTAGTTTTAATTGGCAAGATTGCTATTATTACAGATTCAGTTGGACTGTCAGTATTTGTTTTCACAGAAATCTGGCATTCCATCTGGACTTAAGTGCCTATGTCTGAAAGCGTATAGATCATCTGTATAGTTTTGCAAGTCTGAAACATTACGTGTCTGAGCTGCAGATAGAAACATCCAAGTAGATGACACTGTGTGAGAAAACCAGGAAACTAAATAAAGACCTTTGTGGTGTTGGGTGTTATCCTTGCTTCTGCTGTTTTTCAGAAAAGGGAAAACATTTGTCAAGAGAAGGGTAGGAAAGTAGATCATAGTAGGCCGTGATTTGATCTACTGGAAATTATCTCAGTTATATCATTCATGAGATAATACTGTGGATGACTTACCACATACAACTCTTGTCAGTTGTCTTTCTGTTCTTGTTTGTTGTAATTCGATAAGGATAAAACTGTAGATATGCAAGAGGAGACCAGTAGCTATATGTGAACAAGCAGAAAAATTGTTCTTGCATGAATTCACAGGTTTTGATGTTCAGAATGTCCATTAGTAGCTTTAGTCATTCAGGGAAAGCTCAACTGTATCTATAATTACGGAAATGGAACAGAAGATCTTCAGGGAGCCTGCACAGCAAAGAACTAATTAGTTTTATCTGTTTATTTCAATATATGGCAGAACAGGCTTGATTATTTGGACTGTGCAGTACAAGAAAAGCAAGTTTTATTCTTTTCTTGCTACTAAAGTAAGCAGATACTTCTTTTGTGGGTTAAAACTGGAATAGTGCCTTTCTTGCTTCTGTTTTCCAGTTAATAGTGCTAATTATTTAAGACCTTACTGTCATTCAGAGATCTTACTGTGTGTTAGATACTTTCGTTCTCTCCAAAAAAAAGATGCTTAGCTAACTTCACTGTTGTCGCTTTGTCATACTTCTAGAAGTGTATGCTAGATATTCTGAGCAAAACACTGAGGTGTGTGACTGTAACCTCAGGGGAAAAAATTAAATCCTTTCAGATTTTGAAGGCATACTCTGCGATTTGGATTGACTGCTACAACTTCTGTGATTTTTCTGATGTACAGCCATTGTAGGAGAGTGCAGCTCTCCTAGTAACATATTTAGATAGATAGTAGATAGTAACACATTTTCCTCTTACTTCTACTTCAGTATCTTGTATGCAGAAATATTGTTTGATATCTAAAGTAACATACTAGTATATCTCTATTTTTATCTTCAGTTTGGAAGACTGCTCGACCTGTGTCATCCTATTCATAAAAAATACCAGCTTGCTGTTACCAAGGTATTCAGCAGATACATGACTGCTATTGTTGTTGCCACTGAAAAAACAGCAAGAGATTGCATTTCGTTCTTAAAACAAGAACGAGCTGAACCTGAAACTTTTCTTGCTTTGGATTACCTTGATGTAAGTACATTTTTCTTTTTCCTGTCATCAGCAAGTTAATACGCTTGTAAACCTTGGTACTGGCTCATTTAAGGTAAACTAAAATAGGCTTAAGTGTTAAGGCAGAATACTTAGAGGTGAACTTCATGAGGTTCTTGTCAGCCCATTTCTCCAGCCTACTGAGGTCCCTTTGGATGGCAGCATGACATGTATCGGGTATTCCTTCCACTTTTGTGTTACCAGCAAACTTGCTGAGGGTACATTGTCCCCCATCATCCAGATAATAAATGAAGGTGTTAAACAGGATTGGTCCGAGTATTGACATGGCTAGTTACTGGCCTCCAACCAGACTTTGCGCCACCAGTCACCACCCTGTGGGCCTGTTTGTTCAGCCAGTTTTCAGTCCACCTCGCTGTCTGTTTATCCAGCCCATATTTCATCAGCTTCTCTATGAGGATCTTACGGGAGAAAGTGTTGAAAGACTTACTGAAGTCTAGGTAGACAATATCGACTGCTCTCTACTCATCTACCAGGCCAGTCATTTCATTGCAGAAGGCTATCAGATTGATCAAGCATGACCAGCTTGGTGAATCCATGCTGACTACTCCTCCAAGACTTTCTTCTTGTTCATGTGCCTGGAAATGGTTTCTAGGATTAGTTGCTCCATCACCTTCACAGAGATCAAGGTGAGGCTGGCTGTCCTGTAGTTCCTTGGATCCTCTTTCTTGCCCCTTTTTGAACACAGGAGTGAGACTTGTTTTTATCCAGTCCTTAGGCACCTCTTTCAGTTGCCATGATCATTCAGAGATTGAGAGTGGCCTTGCAATGACATCGGCTAGCTCCTTCAGTACTGGTGGGTGCATCACATCAGGGCCTGTGCATTTATGCATGTCCAGTCTGCTTAAGCATTCCCTGACCTGATCCCCTTCCATCCAAGAGTATGTCTTCCTTGTTCCAGACTTCCCCCCGGTCTCTGGAACCCGGGATTCCTGAAGGCTAGTGTTGCTAGTAAAGACTGAGGTGAAAAAGGAATGCAGTACCTCAGTCTGTTCAAGATCCTTTGTCACCAGGTCCTCTGCCTCATTCAGCAGCAAGCCTGCATTTTCCCTAGTCTTCCTTTTGTCACCTCTGTACTTACAGAAGCCGTTTCTTTGACATCCCTTGCAGATTCAATTCTAGTTGGGCTTTGGCTCCTAACCCCTATCTGCATGCTTGGAGAGTGCCTTTATGTTCCTCCCAGGTTAAGTGTCACTGCCTCCACCTTCTGTATGCTTCCGTTTTGTGTTTGAGTTTTGCCAGGAGCTCTTTGTTTATTCATGCAGGCCTCCTGGAATTTTTGCCTGACGTCCTGCTCATTGGGATGTTAGATCTTAAGGCTGGAGGAGGTGATCCTTGAATATTAACCTGCATTCTTGGGCGCCTCTTCATTCTGGGGCGTTATCCCGTGGGATTCCACCGAGCAGATGTTTGAAGAGGGCAGAGTGTCTTCTCCTGAAGTCCAGGGTTGTGAGCTTGCCTTTTGCCCTGCATTCTCCTCTCAGGATCCTGAACTCTCCTATCTCATGCTCACTGCATCCAGGGCTGCCTTTAACCTTCCCATCCCCAGCAAGCCTCCTCTTGTTTGTGAGTATGCGGTCTAGCAGAGCACCTCTGCTCATTGGCTTCTCTGTCACTTGGGTGAGGAAGTTGTCATCAGTGCTTTTCCAGGAACTGCCTGGGTTGCTTATGCCTTGTTGTGTTGTCCCTGTAGCAGATAACCGGAGTGGTTCGAGTCCCCCATGAGGACCAGGGCCTGTGAATGTGACACTGCTTTTAGCTGTCTGTAGAAGGCCTCAGCCACTTGTTCTTCCTGGGCAGGCGGCCTGTAGCAGACACCCACTACAACGTTACCCTTACCGTTTCTCTCTTCAGTCCTTACCCATGAGTTCTCAGTTGGCTTGTCATCCTTCCCCAGGTAGAGTTCTGTGCATTCCAGCTCTTCTCTCGCATATAGGGCAACTCCACCTCCTCGTCTTCCCAGCCTGTCCTTCCTGAAGAGCCTGTGTCCCTCCATTGCAACACTCCAGTGGTAGGAGCCATCCCACCATGTCTCCCTGGTCCCAAGAGATTTTAGCCCTGCAACTGCACACAGATCTTTAGCTCATGTTGTTGATTCCCCATGCTACATATGTTAATATACTTGCATTTCATGCACAGTGAAATAGGTTATACAGATTTAAGGACTATAGTATACACAGAATGTGAAAACTACATCTGTTTCTAGTCTTATAGTGACTGAGACCCTCATTCTGTTCATCTGTACACCCTGTCCCCAGTCCACTCAGCTTTCGACATGCTTTGCTATTACAACATGGATTCTAAACACCGCTTATTTGCTTTACAGGTTAAACCAATCAACGAAAAGTTAAGAGAGATAAAAGGAGTGAAAATGATGGTGGATGTTGTACAAACTCCATTTGCTCCAGTGAAAAAAGTGATTCAGTTTGTGAGTGGGAATAGCTTGGTCTGCGAAACAGTTAAAGAAGCAAAACAAATAGCATTTGATGGACCAGTGAGGTTGAAAGTAAGAAGCTGAATTTTGTTGCATGTGTTTCATTGCAGTTATATATTTGATGCCATTTAAATAATTCTTCTATAAACATCCCATGAAGTATTGCAGATAAATACAGAATGGTGCTTAACTGTCTAGTCTATTCCCACATAAATAAATGCCCAGATATTTCACGTGGTTTTGTTTTCCTCTTTATGCTAGTACGTTTAAGTGATTTCCTGGGAAAAGAAGGCAAATTAGAGGATAGTTAATGTCCAAATATGTTGCTTGGTATGGTCCTTGTGATGAAAAGGAGGAGGAAGGAGGGATAATCCTGTTCTTAAAACTGTCTTATTTAAAACCACAAACTTTATCTTGCTAGCTTTTCTATGAAGAAATGCTTCAAAAGTTCTTTAAAAAATCTGACAGTCTCATAGTTGTAGATTTAGACTGTGTTGAGGACTGGAAGCTCCTTTGCCTCTTCCTGCAGTTCGTTCTTGTCCATATCTCTGTTGCTCTAGACAGTCTGTAGAGCCCTTTTATGCACTTGGTAAACCTTTTAAAATCTTTATTAAAACAGCTTTAAGTTGAAGGTGAGTGTGAAATCATGTTTACTTGGAATCAAGTCACAAACACACCCATGTTCTCTACTAAAATTTACACTTTCTGTTTACAAACGAGCTGTTTTCCTTCACTCCATTATCACGTTGCTTGGTTTGCTCTACTGAGCCAGACATAACCTTCTAAGTTGCCGGTGTATACACTAATGTCTCCTATTAATTTCCTAAATACAAGGAAGTTATGCAGCTTCATTTCCTTTTCTGATCGGTTGTAATAATACCAGAAAGTGACTAGTGCCAAGAAACAACAGACTTCTTTTGTGGCTTTGTGCTCATGTTAGCAGGTTTGGAACAGGAAAAAAAATTGGAGTCCAACTAAAATGTGGTTGTTGCTTCTTTAAGTACTGTATCTTCGTGAACTCGTTATGGGATGGTTTGGCTGCTTTGTGTTCAGATTTATTTGGTTTTAATTTTTTTTTTTTCTTCCAGACAGTGGCTCTTGATGGAACTTTATTTTTGAAATCTGGAGTAATTTCTGGAGGATCAAGTGATTTAAGATTTAAAGCTAGATGTTGGGATGATAAAGAAATTAATAAAATGAAAGAAAGAAGAGATAGCTTGATTCATGAGTTAAAGGTAGGTCTCTTAAAAAGCACTTAACTGCAAAAGGCATAAAGCAATAAAAGTTGTGTCTAATTTAATTCAGCTATAAGAAGATGATTTTCTAAAAAGGAGATTTTTCAAAACTTCCAGAAGATGCAGACAGGACATAGTAGCTGTTTATCCTCTTCTAGTTAATAGTAATCAGCTGTGGGTCTCCAGTGGGTTGGTTTGCATATCACGGGGGTGGAGAACCCAGGGTAACACTGATACAAATTCCTTCAAGGAACAAGAGGTATTTTGCAGAGTGCCTGAAGATGATGTGTTATGTCAACACGAAAATATTTGCACCAACCAAAACATGTCAGTGTAAAATGATTTGTCATGCCTCTAGTTATTTTGGAAGAAGGCTAGGGTAGGAATTTAGGAATTTGCAAGCATATGCTTTCTTTTGAGAAGTGAATGTGTTACAAAATGACTATTGAATCACCAATGCTATGAGCATTTACCTTGAATGGGGCCTATGTCAGTGAGGCTAGCTTTATGTAGTGCGTGAATCTGAAAAATCGGTAATGTCCAAATAAGTTACCTTTGTTTAAAAAGCATTTTACTCCCATCCTGATCTTTTTCTAGGACTTAATGAAGGTCAGACGTAAGGAGACTGACTTGAAGCAGTTGCATGCTCAATGCCACGGAATTCAGACACGACTTAAATATTCACAGAGTGAATTAGAGCTTATTAAAAAGAAACATCTTGCTAATCTCTACACGGTATAGTACTAAGCCTTTATAATTTTTATGTTTAATAATTATATTATTATTACTAGCTGTAATTACTAGTGAAGTAAATACTACTTCCTTACGCAGTTTTTTTAATTCAGTTTAAGTGTTACATACAGCAGTTACGACTGAGGAATTAATAAAATATGAAAAGCAAGACTGTGAAGTAATTTGCATGAAGCTTTTTCTATTTTAGGTTTTAAATTTGAATTTCTGTTAAGCTTGGTTGATCGTTTAGTAACCTTCAGAAGTCTGTAAGTCAAAATGCGCTTTAAATGATACTTATGTAATTTGCTTTTCTGCTCATTAACTAATCATTGCATGCAAATCGGCAATAATAGTGAGTAAGTAGCATTTGAGAAGAAAATATTTAATGTTTTTGATCAGAAGAATACAGTTAACCTGGAATAGAACTGTCTCAGTTCCTAGAAAGTTGACTATCCTGTTAAGAAAAATTACCATCTTTTTCCTTTCTATCTAGGAAAAATCAAAACTGGAAAGTGAACTGGTAAATATTGAGTCTCAGTATGATATGCTGAATGAAGGAGTAGCACAAAGAAAAGAAAAAATAGAAGAGTTTCAGAAAAAAATTAATGAGGTAATAGCTTCTTTAATAGTCGTGACAGCTTATACTGTTATACAACAGAAATGTCTTTCTGTTCATGCTGATTTTTAGAACTTGGACAACTTTTGACTTTGTAAACTGCTTTGTCTATAAGGGTTGTAAGTTACTCCAGCAGTCTTCCCACGTTCTCTACCTTTCTTACCAAGGTAACTGATCAGAAGTGCACTTGGATGATGGTATATATGTATCATAGTTTTGCAAATAAATTTCCTTAAAATCAAAATTCTGTGAGTTTTACATGCCAAACACAAACTTAACCAACCAAATCCACCTACTTCTGGAATATTAGATGAAGCTTTGCTTAATATATACACTATAATTTCATTTGATGTAGGAGAAAATTTTTGAGTGTGAAGATGGGTTGCTTTTCACCAACCTTTTCCGTCTCTGCTAATAAACATGATTTACTCTTTGTAGTATTGAGCAGGGACAATCCATTGAAGTTCACAGCTTTAGAGCTCTCGGTGCAAACTTTCACTGTAGATAAATCCCAGAAAAACACTCTTTAGATCTTGGGGTAAAATTTGGTATCAGCTTATTCTTTCTCAGACTCTAATGTCCAAGTTCTTTGTAAGAAACTGTGGTTACAGCAGCTTTCCTTTTTGTGGAGAGGTAATTATGCAGCATGACTGGACTGTAACTTTCTTTTGGCATGAAGTCTTCCTGGCTGACATGGATCTGTGACAGCATGTGTGTACACTAAACTGTATGCACCCAGAAGATTTGCAGATCTCTGAGTAATCAGTGCACCCACTAGGTAGACAGTCTCTGCATGAGTGACTACCCTTGTGAAAATCATTCTCACTGCAGTCATAGCACGACCCATCCAGTGTCTACATGGAAATGCTCTATCAATAGCTTTTCATCTGGAGAAGAGAGGATCCACTGCTTCTGCAACCCACGGGCAGAATAGATCAGGCATGTTCATACTATTAGGAAGAGAGCTTTGTATCCATTTTCTAGAGATGGGAACAGTTCTCAGCACTGCTAGAGTGCTTTGTTCTGAACTCTACAGCTGTCATGTCCAGGTGATGACCTGTTACACCACTATATACTTGAGAAGTAGATAAAGAGCAGCAGAGCGTGAAGATTCCTTTCTCTTCTTGGGAAGTAGGAAATATCTGTGTTTTATTTTCTGTGCACTCTCATTACCCTGGGAGAATGGTTGAAGTGTGCATGATGATTGTCAGCAAATTCCTCATTCCACTGTTTTGGGTGGGTTGGTTGGGGGGGTGGGGTGTGTTTTGAGTCTGTTGGGGTTTTTGGATGTTGTGGTCTTGGGGTTTGTTTTGGGTTTGTTTAAAGACTTGTATGCCTGTGTTCATTTAGAGTCCAATTCATGGAAGATGGAGCTAGCCTGTGATACGACTGAGTCTTCTTTGCTCTCCCTCTCTTTTTGAGAGGTAGCTGATGTAGGGCTTAGGGACCTTGTGCTATCCCCACCTTTCCGAATTCATTATTTGTTATGGTACTAAGCAGCTTTTGTCATTAGAACCTGCTCCTTTCTGCTTTTTATCAGCAACAGGAAAAGTTCTCTATGATACGTGATCCAGCAGTTAGGTTTCCCAACTGTTTTTTCTGTAGACTGTTCTGCCATCTCATACCTCAGTTTCCATATCTTTCTCTAATCTTCAGATAGACACCAGAACAGTTGTACAGACAGCTGAGAAATTCAAAAGCATGGTCATCATGCAGAAACTGAAGGCATTCAGGGAATAGGTGTAAAGCCTAATCTGATACCAAGAGGGGTTTCATACTGTGATCTACCAGAGTAGACAATAACTCTGAGAAATAAGCACCTCATCTCTGCTTGTGTCTGGAAGCTGTCTTTATTACTACTCTTGCCAAACAAAGAAATCCAGTACAGACTATGGAAAAGTGGTGGTGCAGTTTTATCTGGAAAATCCACAGCTCTGCACGTAGATGCTTGTGTAAATGTAGATTCTTAGATTCCTCACCTCTGTGTGCAGTTACTTGAGGTGTATAGTACATGTGTAATTTAGTTCCTGGTGTCTGACCTGTTCTCATCAGTCTTGGATTAATCTGTGACTCGAATTCTGCATGTGAAAAGAAGCCAAAACTACTGCGTGTTCTCTGTCTTGCTTGTTGTGCAGGCCTGAGGGAGCGCAGATGTCTGTCATCTGCAAACACTGTGAAAGTCATTGATGTTTAGGCTGTAAGAATTCCAGGTTCAGGGAACTTTTTCTTTTGCTTGTTCTGCAGAAAAACCCAATGGAGACTGGTCATCGGTTTGCAAAGAATAGTGTTGCTTGAATAGTATCATTTGATTTGATGTAGTATTTGAGATCTGTTTAAATAAGCCTGCGTACCAAAAGAATATAAACAATACTGAGTTTAGACCCGTAAAGGTCTCTTAAATTCAGTCCATTGGGTTTCCTTTTAAATGCTGGAGGCTGTTGCTATTTCTTTGTTCAGTCCTGCCATATACACTGTACCTACTATTTGCCTGCTTAAATTTTTCATTAAAATTTTGGGACTGGTCTTGGCTGAAGCTTTTGTTAATATATACTATATAATTTGGAAGTGAGAGGTTCTGTAGCAGTTTTTTTTTTGCTGTGGCTTTGCTACAAATGGAACATAGTAATTAATAATTTTGGATCACTTGAAAGGGTTAAAATTAAGAACTCAACTACGCCAAGAAACCTGGTGTGTCTGCTTAGTGTCCTGTATACCATTCAGCATTCTCTTCTTCAGTTGGCTGGGAACAACAGACAAAACCAGGGAAGCTGGTTACACTATGATGACTTCAGTTGTCTTTGGAATGACCAGGTGCTGTCAAGGAGAGCTTAGATCAGAGTTACCTTTTGCAGATCATATGCCTTGTATCTGGCATTTGTACTGAAAGTGTTATTTGAAAATTTCAAGTACAGATTATTTCTCAGTAGTTCAGTTTGCTGTTTCTTGAAGTACCTTGAAAATGCAGGATGTAGCATGAAGTGATTGTCTAAATGTTTTACTTCTGTGAGTTGCGAAATAGCATAAACATTTTTTGCTCTGTTTCTCTTTATTCAAAGGCTGAAGATGCTGTTTTCCGGGAATTCTGTGAAGAAATCGGTGTAGAAAATATTCGTGTGTATGAACAAGAACATGTTGACAACAAGAGGAGACAAGAGGAGATTGATAAAAAAAGGTGATATTTATAATTGAAACGTAAAAAAGTGGTTTGTGTTAGATTGGGCACACTGGTAAATGAGTAACTCATCACAGGAAATACCGCAACAACCTAGAACACTGTAAAAGATTCTATTATCACTGCAAGGATTACCTAGCAGTAGCACTGCTATGGTTTGAGTTGTATTAGATGGTTACAGTCAGTGACATTTTGCAACAAACTTGAAAGGTAAAGTTTACTATATTGGTAGCACTATTGTAGAAGAATAAAGCGAAGAATAGTTTTCTAAAATCTGTATTGAAAAATGGAGGATGGCATGAAGGCTTGCTCATGTATCAAAAATCTTAAAGGAGAACTGGGTGTAAGATGCAGTGATTTGGTATAAGAATGTACTATTAAGGAAAGCAGGATCTTAATTTTCTCCCTGGCAACCTCAGCTGGCATTCCCCTCAAACAGGCACATGTCACAGGACCACAGATTTATATCTTAATGTTAAAATGAACTATCGCCTTGTACTACAAGCGTTTTCAGGCAGATGATAGGTCATGCATTTCCTGACATTATTTATAGAAAATACCCCTTTTCTACATGACTAGTGTAATGACTAGCACTGAACTCCCTTTTCAGCCAGCTTTTCAGCTGCTAAGAGACTCTCTGACTGGTTTCAGAAACTAGTCCAAATGTAGATTGTTGGCTAGGGCTGCAATGAGGTAGTAGCACAGTACATTCTGTTGCAGTTAAAACACCTGCTGGCTGAACTGATTTGATCACTTATGTATGCAAGAACTGAAATCTGGTAAAGTGTAAGAAGTTAGTAATAGAACAATCAGAAGAGGAGCTTTTTGCATGGCCTTATGCTGTGCTGCACAGACAGCCTTGGCCTTCCTTGTGCTCTAACTTCCCATCATTGGTCCTGTAAGCTGATGCTACGGTGCTGCCTTGCCCAGGTCTGAAGAGCCTGGAGCTGGCAGTGTGCCAGCCCTTTTGCCGGACCAACAGATGCAGCGCTAGTAGTAAGTCGTGTGGGAAGCTCAAAGCTCAGAGGCAGGTAGTACCTGCTGAGAGGAGACCTTTCTGTAAACAGCCGCTTGGTTTTACTTCAGTCCTTTCTCACAGCAGCATGTGAAAAAGTTTCTGCCATTGTACCTCTATAAACAAATACAGGTCTCAATTGAGAGATGATAAGCAAGGCTGAATATGTCTTTAAAAGCTCTGCTGTCATGCTTCTTAATTACCATCTCCCAACTGAGATGGGTTCCTTACAAATATTCAGATAAAAATCCATGCCAGCTGACTAGGAGGCTTGTGGAGGTTGAGCAGGGAGCTCAGGCATTGGATAAATATATAGCATCAGTGTAACTTTTGCCCAGCTCATATCTGCATCATTTACAAGTATATCACTCATACTGAGACACTTGGAAGTTTTAGTGTCACTTTTCATATTGAATGTGGCCCTACTGTATCTTGTATTTTTGAGCTATTATCACTGGATTTTTGCAACTTCTAGTGTATCCACAGAATGTGATATAGTGGAATCTGCGATCCAAATGTATGCAAAATTTTGTGTTCACGTAGAAGATATAAAAATGCTATCTAAATAGTCAAAGTGAAAATGTATCTCATAATAACTTAAAATCAGTTACTAGACTGCTTTGTAAGTGTTAGTTTGAAATGCTATACTTCGACTAGACTGGAATTTGAAAATCAGAAGACACGACTGAACGTTCAGCTGGAATATAATCGTGATCATCTACAAAAATTAACAAATGCAGTCAGCAAGTTAAGGGAGACAATTCGTAAAGATGAAGATGAGATTACCAGGCTACAGAAGGTAACTCTAAAATTAGAGAGAGAGAGAGAGAGATGTATCTCTGGGACTGAGAGGAAAGAATGCATTGAATTACAATTTTGAATAAAATTAGTTGATACTGTTTGAGTAATTCTTCTAGGGCTTAGTTCAGTGTTGACTTTGTGAATGTTAAAAAAATGCAGTTGCGTGTTGTCATTTTAACCTTGGAATAACCTGTCATATTAGGGTAGCTTTTAAAAATAAGCTTACTAAAAATTAAGTTTGGGATTACTGTACATACAGTGTTAGATTGTCTTTAGTTTATATGAATAGTCAGCATATGACTACAGATAAAACTAGTAGCATGTGGCTGAGATTCTTTAGAAGATTTTTCTGAGTAATAGTAAATAATTCTGGTGCTTTGCATCTTTAAGGTGCTTCACAGCCACTAACAGACTTAAAATAGTTCTATGAAAACTAACTTAGATTTTTAGTTGAAGTAATATGTATGGATTTCTCCTTCATAGTGTTCTTTATTCATAAGTAATTTTTTGTTGTGTTAATGTTGCTTGCTAAACAAACTGTGCTTGTGGTGCACTGGAAGGTGAAGGAGAAAAGATGTATGATAGTGCTTTGAATGAAAAAAGAAAAGTAAAATGTAAAACTGCCCCAAAATGGGCAAAAAAAACCCCGCATGCATCATTTGAACTCTGTATTTTAACATTAGAATACATATTCCTCTGGAACTGAGGAAGAACAATACACCCTTACTCAGTTATGCACAAAACCGTGTCTGACTTCATGCCTGTGTGCGTAATTCTTCTGAAATACAACTTTGAGCAAATTCAGCTATTTTTGTCCTGGAAAAGGATTGTTTGTATTAAATTGTGAAGGTACTTTGTTTAGGTACTGCAACAGCAGTAAGTCTTGGTTAGGTTGCCATACTGCTAGTCTCTTAAGGACCTTGTCTTCATGCACATAGCGTTAGGTTTACTATATTCTAGCACCTAATTTCTAGCAATTTAGCGGTGGTATGGGTTATGTAGGGGAAGACTCTTCTAGAGTACCTCCACAGATTCTTTGTTCTCTGTGGATTACCTCAGGATTTGTCTTTAATGAACAACACTTTTTAAAGGATTTCAGGCTACCTTAAGTGTTGCTAAATATCTTGAAGATGTACAGCAAATGGGATCCTTCTTGCAGAGCTAAGGGACTAACTGAGGAAAAGGGAGCAGCCAATAGATCTTAGGCTTCCTAGGATCCCTGCCTTGTTTGATGGCTTTATAGTTTAGTCCAGTATAGTGACAAATCCAGAGCTGGCTGTGCCTATGTGTACAAAACATCTGGATCTTCCTATGTATAAGACAGGCTGTTTTCCCAGTGCCTTTCAAATTTTGTGCTGTAACACATTTCAATGTATTGTAACAGGTTTAAACTTTTAACTCTTTCTTTCTGTGTAATAAAGGTTCCATATCAAGTTTTCTGGTGAACGGTTAAAAATGTACACATTTCTATGCAGGATGAGGAAAAGCTTCTAAAAAAAGTGAATGAAATTGTGGAGGAGCAACAGCATCTTAAGGATGGATTAAGTGCTCATAAATCTGAGGTTATAAAATCCCAAAATGAAGTTGAAGAGTTCAGAAAGACGTTGTTAACTCTTAATAGGTAATTACTAATTTTACTCTTGGGAAAAATTATTAATGAATAATATTTAGAAGAACTCTAGTGATCAGGAGTTTGAATTTCTCTTTTTCTGTTTTCTTGCGAAAAATTCATTAGAGACATGGTAATTTGCATTTACAGTATGCGTTACTTGAAAAATGTTTCTAATTCAGTATGTGGTTCCGGAAGGTAATGTCAAGGAGATTATTTCATGAGCCATCCCATAAACCATATAGAATAACATTATTTTATTATCTACCTGGTGTCAGGTCTCGTGGTGATTTCTGATAAATATCTAGTTACTTCTCATAAGTATCTATTAGCTTACAACTTGGAGGGGGTGCATATTAAGTTTGCTGGTAGTTTCATTTTTTTGAGTTATACAATTGGTTCAGTTAATGAGAAACTTTTTTTCTGATTTCAGTGTTCTTATTTTCTCCAGGCCTTTCAAGTGTTGGATACCTTTAAACTAATACTAATTTGAGGTCACCGTTTTGTCCTTACTCTTTTAAATCAACTACTTTGGGGATAGTTTATACTTCAGTTTTCTAATGCTTCGTTATTACAGATGTGTTTAATGTCTCTTAGTCAGGAGTCTTTATGTTTGAAAAAAAAACATGTTGGCACAGTATGGCTAAGTAAACTTGTGGAGTTTTATACAAATTCATAGATTGTATGCCTAGTAATTCATTTTATAGTGTGTAATTTTAACAATATAAGACTGTTATGTCTCTGCCTTATTTAGCTTGATGCTATCAAAGGAATTTGTTGCAAAGAATCAAGGTGTATTTCAAGTAGAGTAATGATAAAAGGTACTTGATTAAATTTTAAATGGATTGAATCTCCATACATGTTCAGCAGTGCTGAACAGAACAGAGTTGAGTTGCAGTTAGGAAAGGTGGATGTTTGAACGTGCTATAGTGTGAACTTGGCAATATACTGAAACTACGTCCGTGCTGCTAGCATTCCCCTTGCGATAGAGTTGAGTTAGTAGAGAATAGCAGTGTTAGCTTACATGCTAGGTTAGTGTCTGGTTCCCAGCATCCCCCTGAGTAATTTGGGAGAATGAAGGGAATGGAAGAAGTTAAGTACCGTTTTCCTTTGTTTGATGGGGATTATAGAGGGAAAAGCCCTCTCTGTGCTTGGGAACTGTTTTTATGCTGTATGGCTGTGGATGTTATTGGCAGCGATGCTTCTGCTCTTTAAGGGTTTTGTGCCTTTTGCATGTGTAGGG